>NC_074695.1:18102495-18402495 GCF_029448725.1 Salvelinus fontinalis
TCTTCATAGCCCGCCAGTTACGAGCCTTCAGTGGACCGCAAAAAAATAACGATTCTGATGAAATGGGCCCTTTAAAAAGCTCTTCCGAGATTCCTTTTACATTTTTCCTCCCGTCTTTCCCTCATTTTTCCCCTTGCTCTCTTTCTGGATGCATTCATATTCACACTAATGAGGAGCGTCCAAAAGAGCAGGCTTTGGAAAATTTGAGACACACACATACACACACACACACACACACACTGCTGCTCATTACTGATGGATTTTAATCAAATGCCATGCATGTTTGAAGTGATTTATGAAAAGTGGGCAACCAAAGCTAGTTACGTTATTGGTTGTTTTCCTAGGAAGAGGCCATTTTTCATTTCATAACCCACTTGTGGCCTTTTCAATTAGACCATGGTTAAAATCAATATAACCCCCTTGTTTGCCTTTGTTGTGTACTATCCACTGTATTGGCATAAAATGCATGATTGTAGTGAAATACTGTTGTAGATTTGTATTCATGCATATTCAATATTAATAATCCAGTCCATCTCTACAATGTCGGACCCAGGATTCGATCCCACAGCACGCCACAACAGAACCCATAAACTAGCATGGTGACCATCTGCTACATCAACTGCATAGCATGCAGGGCAATTTTGGATGTCAATTGAGTCATTGAGAAATGGGGTGGTGAAATGAGGTGAATATAAAGTCACACATCTTTGCCATACAGATCCATTCTACCTCCCAGGTGCTTTGGATGGGGAGGTGTGTCATATGAACCTTATATAGGCATGTAGTCTCATTGTTCTTTTACATTTTAGTCATTTAGCAGACACTCTTGTCCAGCGCATCACATACCACAGTCATAGCAAGTATATTTTCCCTCGATAAAGTAGTAACCGGTAAAGTCAGTGCTAGTAGGGAAATACTTGTTCTTCCTCTTTTGGGGGGTCTTTTGTATGCAACCCCACTTTCCTGACTTTGTTTTGGAAAATGGAAACTATGTGGATGTGTCTCAGTCAGACATATTGTGCTACAGTGAAATATCTCTCCATTTAATCACAACAACATGGAGCTGCTATCAGGGCATACCTGTTCATTACACCTCTATAAAACCCTGTCAGTCTGAGAAAGCTATGGCAATTACAGGGAATGATTAGAGCAATTAAGTTCCAGAGGGAGAACTGAGGGCTGGTATGGAGCCTGTACGAACTACCCCGCGCTTAGAAAAAAGGTTACATATAGAACCAAAAAGGGTTATATCGCTTGTTTCATATATGGAACGCTTAATAGTTCTATATAGAACCCTTTTATAGAGGTTTTTGATCAGAACCCTAGGGAACCTTGTATGGTGCCATTTATAAATTTTGGCTACAAATAAATAAGCATATTTTTAGCTCAGAATATAATATATCAAACAATTAAATCATGGACAAAAGAAAAACAGCATAGTTGTGAGATTTCATTCTCATTATATGCAAACATAGTTTGGAAATATGCACTGGTGGCCAGGGAGGCATCTTTGTTTGAACGATAGCCTACGTCATTCATGGTACCTTTTCCGGCTGACTTCTTTATGGAACAGTACAGTAGACTAGGGGTTGTTGCCTGGCTGGTTCCTGAGAATAATAATACATGTGCTAAAATATTAGTTAATCCTAAATATAAATGAATCTGCCAAAATGAAGGCAACATGCTATGCAGCCATGTAATTATTATGATGTAGAAGAACAACGTACAGCGGTTATCGTCAGCAGCAGCCGAAAGAGAGATCCTCTGCCACTGATTGTTGGGGTAATGCCAGACTGAGCAAAACATAGATAGGGTTTTAAAAGTCATGTACTGATGAACTAATCTATTGAAACACCAATACTTATTATTAATCATTTATTAGAAATCATTTAGAAATCACATACCTCCTTTCTGTCACCACACGGCCCATTACCTGCATTCAACAGAGGTCAACAACAGTCTTCTAAAGGCTTCATGAAACATGGCGTCCTCAGCTCACTGCACACTGAAATACTGAAATAAAGTCAAACATTTGCTAATTGCCAATGTCAGGCTCTATGTAATATATTCAAACATTTACAAAAATCCCATTTATTTGTAGGGGTTACAGTTAGCTAGCTTGTAAAGTGGCTAATTCAAGTAGCCTAACACTCTGATTCTGAAACAACCTTATATATCTAGCCTATAGTTCATCATATGATTATGGCTTAAAGGTGCTTGGTGGTGCCCCTTGCTTAGTGGTGTTGCAGACTCTGGGGCCTTTCAGAACAGGTGTATATATACTGAGATCATGTGACATATCATGTGACACTTAGATTGCACACATGTGGACTTTATTTGACTAATAATGTGACTTCTGAAGGTAATTGATTGCACCAGATCTTATTTAGGGACTTCATAGCAAAGGGGGTGAATACATATGCACGCACCACTTTTCAGGTTTAAATTATTTTTTTGAAACAAGTAATTTTTTACATTTCACTTCACCAATTTGGACTATTTTGTGTATGTCCATTACATGAAATCCAAATAAAAATCCACTTAAATTACAGGTTGTAATGCAACAAAATAGGAAAAACGCCAAGGGGGATGAATACGTTTGCAAGGCACTGTATGTATACATTTTTAGTAAAGGGTTCCTTAATCTTCTTCAAATAACCAAAAGGTTCCATATACAAGTAGTGAAAAAGCACACATTGATATTCTTTGTCTCTGGAAGAGGTCAGCACTATTGGCTTTATAGCAGGAAAGGAAGATGGCTGCATTTAAACACATTAGTTCAGCCACACATTTTCCATTTCCAGATTCCACCTCATAAAATTCCCACTATCACCGCAGAAGCCCAGACACACAGAGCACGTAAAACAGAGACAGAGTGGAACATTTACAACAACCTGTGACTCTTTGGAAATATGCAGAAAATACTGAGCTGTTCCTTTCTTTCTTGGTTCTTTTAGAACTTGACTGAGAATCCGTATTTAAAACAATCCAAATGCTGTGTTTAGTGTGAAGAAAATATTCTTGAATATAGAACAATTCCATCTATTTCCAGCAACAAGCAGGGTTTCTTATAGAATATCTAAATCAATGGAAACTGTTTTCAAATGACAGGCAGGGTTTCTAAATTCCCTCTGCTATGCTCATATGCACCCCCCCTCCCCAAGTTGCCTTGGAAACCCTAATGAATTATGGGCTAGCCCAGTTAAAACATGTATGGTATTACCCCATCCCAGGGTGTGTCCTGGCTGTCTATAAATCATTTATCTCATCGTGCTGGTCCCCTCACCCCTCCTCCCTTCCTCCGATACCCCCCCCCCCCCCCCTCCCCTCCCCTGTCACCCACTCTCTCCTCCCCCAGGGCCTATGTCACACTCCAGTCCCCATGGTCTTATGTCTGGTTTCTGGATCTGCCAGGCTCATCTAGGGTGTGGTGGAGAGGAGAGGAGAGTGGCAAGGAGGAGAGGAGAGGAAAGAAAAGGAGAGGGGAGGAAAGAAAAGGAGAGGAAAGGAAAGGAGAGGAGAGGAAAGAAAAGGAGAATGGAGGAGAGGAGAGGAAATAAAAGGCGAGGGGAGGAGAGGAGAGGAAAGAAAATTAGAGGAAAGGAGAGGAAAGAAAAGGAGGGGGAGGAGAGGAGAGGAAAGAAAAGTAAAAGAGAGGTGAGGAAAGGAAAGGAAAGGAGAGGGATGAAAACAAGAGGGGAGGAGAGGAGAGGAAAGAAAAGGAGAGGAGAGGAAAGAAAAGGAGGGGAGAGGAAAGAAAATGAGATGAGAGGAACGGAGAGGAGGAGAGAAAAGGAAAGGAAAGGAGAAGAAAGACAAGGAGAGGAGAGGAGAGGAGAGGAGAGGAGAGGAGAGGAGAGGAGAGGAGAGGAGAGGAGAGGAGAGGAGAGGAAAGGAAAGGAAAGGAAAGGAGAGGGGAGGAGAGGGGAGGAGAGGAGAGGAGAGGAAATACAATAAAATGGAGGGGAGGGGAGGGGAGGGGAGGGGAGGGGAGGGGAGGGGAGGGGAGGGGATGGGGGGGAGAAAAAAAGAAGGGAGGGTAAGAGGGGAAAGAAAGGAGAGGGGAGGAGAGGAAATAAAAGGAGAGGAAAGACAAGGAGAGGGGAAGAGAGGACAGGAAAGAAAAGGAGATGAAAGGAAAGGAGAGGAAAGAAAATGGGAGGGGAGGGGAGGAGGGGAAAAAAGAAGAGGAAAGGAGAGGAGATGAAAGGAGAGGAGCAGAGAGGAAAGAAAAAGAGAGGAGAGGAAAGGAAAGGAGCCGAGAGGAGAGAAAAGAAAAGAAGAGGAAAGAAAGAAAGAAATGAGAGGAAAGGAGAAGTGAGGAGCCGAGAGGAGAAGACAGGAAAAGAAAGCAGAGGAGCGGAGAGGAGCAGAGAGGAAAGGACAGGAGTGGAGAGAAGAGATGATAGCAGGCTATACATGTCAGTGAGCATAGCTGAGCTGTTCTCAACTTGCTTACCTGGTTAAATAAAGGTTAAATAAAATTTAATTAAATTGCCTTGACACAATCCTATCTCGCAGCTCTACAGACAATTCCTTAGACTTTATGGCTTGATTTCTGCTCTGACATACACTGTCAACTGTGGGACCTTATATAGACAGGTGTGTGCCTTTCCAAATCACGTCTAATCAATTGAATTTACCACAGGTGGACTCCATTCAAGTTGTAGAAACATCTCAATGATGATCAATGGAAACAGGATGCACTTGAGCTCAATTTTCGAGTCTCATAACAAAGGGTCTGAATACTTATGTAAATAAGGTATTTCTGTTTGTTTTATTTTATACATTTGCACACTTTGTCATTATGGGGTATTGTGATGTCATTATGGGGTATTGTGATGTCATTATGGGGTATTGTGATGTCATTATGGGGTATTGTGATGTCATTATGGGGTATTGTGATGTCATTATGGGGTATTGTGATGTCATTATGGGGTATTGTGATGTCATTATGGGGTATTGTGATGTCATTATGGGGTATTGTGATGTCATTATGGGGTATTGTGTGTAGGTTGATAAGGACATGTTTTAATTTAATCCATTTTAGAATAAAGCTGTAACGTAACAAAATGTTGAAGAAGGGAAGGGGTCTGAATACTTTCCAAATGCATTATAAATTATTCTCACCCATCTACACCCATCAGACTTCTTGCACATTTTGTTGTGTTACAACCTGAATTCAAAATTGATTCAAATTGACTTTTTTTCTCACCCATCTACACACAATACTCCACAATGACAAAGTAAAAACATGTTTTTAGAAATGTTTACAAATTTATTGAAAATGAAATACAGAAATACTGCATTTACATAAGTATTCCCACCCCCTTGCTATGACACTCTAAATTGAGCTCAGGTGCATCCGATTTCCTTTGATCATCCTTGAGATGTCACTACAACTTCATTGGAGTTCACCTATGGTCAATTCAAAGGTTTGGACATGATTTAGAAAGGTCCCACAGTTGATAGTGCATGTCAGAGCAGAAACTATACCATGATGTCCAAGGAACCGTAGATCTTCGAGATAGAATTGTGATGAGGCATATATCTGGCATATATCTCCATCTAACTTAACTTGACAAAGCTTGGGAAAATCTGCAAGGAAGAATGGGAAAAAATTCCCAAATCCAGATGTGCAAATCTAATACAGATATACCCAAAACAACTCATAGCTTTACTCGCCGCCAAAGGCGCTTCTACAAAGTATTGACTCAGGGGTGTGACTACTTATGTAAATGAGACATTTCTGTGTTTGATTTTCAATACATTTGCCAACATTCCTAAAAACATGTTTTCACTTCGTCATTGTGGAGTATTGTTTGTAGATGGGTGAGAAAAAAAGTCAACTTTAATCCATTTTGAATTCAGGCTGTAACACAACAAAATGTGCAATAAGTCTGAATACTTTCTGAAGGCACTGCATAGCGCAGACATCTTCACCTCACTGTGCAACAAACATCACCACACATAGCTTCAATCAGGCCGACTTGCTTTAACACGATACTTCTTCTCTTACTGTTGTGCTTTCAGACAGGTGTGGAAACCTTTGATATGCTTTTCACGCAGACAACCATTTTCTACATGTATGCAGACGTTCCCGTTCTGACAGTAAATCGTGTGATTGTTTAGTGGCTCTGTAGTGGTAGCAATAAGTAATTAAGAAAGTGAGATTGATGAATAATGGTTGTAGATTAAATGCAGTGAAAGCTGCAGCTCCAGATAGCACGATTTAGGGTAACTTGACTATAGGTTGATTAATTGTGTTATTAAGTAATAAAAGGGTAAAGCATCGTGAGTTGGGTTGTGGGCTAGAATATGAATGAGGGGTAGGAATAGGGAAAGCAGTGCAATGGTGTGTGTTGGGTGAACAATGTATGGCTGTTTCACAAAACGTTGATGTTGCATGAAAAATGAGGAATAGTGATGGAAATAGTACAGTAATGATTTTTATTGATTGTTATGGAAGAATGAATCAGTAATGGTATGAGTAGTTAGGAGGAGATCATTGTGCTGTTTGGTACTTGGTGGTGGCATGTTTAGCCACTGCCACTGCTCGTGTGTGAAAGCTCACTCAGAAGCCCAGCAGAGTCCCAATACCAGTTCAAACTGCAATGCAGTGATGTGACGTTCTTGACATTCTCCCTTTCTCATAGTTCTACATACATTTAGGCTGTCTGTATTATACTGCTCCCTACATATAAGACACACTGCGTCCTCCCTCTCCTTATCTGAGAAATAATACTTTTTTACAGAGTTTAAGCAGTAAAAAGCCAGGAGCAGATAGCCTATAAATCTGGCCGTAAAAATGTTGAGTTGTCAGTGGGGCCATCAGCTATCAATCATGCATCGGGGCAGGCTGATGAAAGGGAAATGGGTGATAAAACCCCCCAGCATTTTAGGGAAATGATGTCCAGTCTTCCATTTGCAAAGTGCTGCAGTTGCATCAGGGCAGAATCTTAGTCATTGGTTAGCTAGTGAGGGTGGTGATGGTGTTGATGGTGGTGAAGGTGGTGAGGATAGTTAGGCTGGTGAGGCTGGTGGGGGTAGTTAGGCTGGTGAGGCTGGTGAGGGTAGTTAGGCTGGTGAGGGTAGTTAGGCTGGTGAGGCTGGTGAGGGTAGTTAGGCTGGTGAGCGTAGTTAGGCTGGTGAGGCTGGTGAGGGTAGTTAGGCTGGTGAGGGTAGATAGGCTGGTGAGGGTGGGGAGGCTGGTGAGGGTAGTTAGGCTGGTGAGGGTGGGGAGGCTGGTGAGAGTTGTTAGGCTGGTGAGGCTGGTGAGGGTAGTTAGGCTGGTGAGGGTAGTTAGGCTGGTGAGGGTGGGGAGGCTGGTGAGGGTAGGCTGGTGAGGGTAGTTAGGCTGGTGAGGGTAGTTAGGCTGGTGAGGGTGGGGAGGCTGGTGAGGGTAGTTAGGCTGGTGAGCTGGTGAGGGTAGTTAGGCTGGTGAGAGTAGTTAGGCTGGTGAGGGTAGTTAGGCTGGTGAAGGTAGCTAGGCTGGTGAGGGTAGTTAGGCTGGTGGGGGTAATTAGGCTGGTGAGGCTGGTGAGGGTAGTTAGGCTGGTGAGGGTGGGGAGGGTAGTTAGGCTGGTGAGGGTGGGGAGGCTGGTGAGGGTAGTTAGGCTGGTGAGGGTGGGGAGGCTGGTGAGAGTTGTTAGGCTGGTGAGGCTGGTGAGGGTAGTTAGGCTGGTGAGGGTAGTTAGGCTGGTGAGGGTGGGGAGGCTGGTGAGGGTAGGCTGGTGAGGGTAGTTAGGCTGGTGAGGGTAGTTAGGCTGGTGAGGGTGGTGAGGCTGGTGAGGGTAGTTAGGCTGGTGAGGGTAGTTAGGCTGGTGGGGGTGGGGAGGCTGGTGAGGGTAGGCTGGTGAGGGTAGTTAGGCTGGTGAGGGTAGTTAGGCTGGTGAGGGTGGAGAGGCTGGTGAGGGTAGTTAGGCTGGTGAGCTGGTGAGGGTAGTTAGGCTGGTGAGAGTAGTTAGGCTGGCGAGGGTAGTTAGGCTGGTGAGGGTAGCTAGGCTGGTGAGGGTAGTTAGGCTGGTGAGGCTGGTGAGGGTAGTTAGGCTGGTGAGGGTAGTTAGGCTGGTGAGGGTAGTTAGGCTGGTGAGGGTGGGGAGGCTGATGAGGGTAGTTAGGCTGGTGAGGGTGGGGAGGCTGGTGAGGACTGTTAGGCTGGTGAGGCTGGTGATGGTAGTTAGGCTGGTGAGTGTAGTTAGGCTGGTGAGTGTGGGGAGGCTGGTGAGGGTAGTTAGGCTGGTGAGTGTAGTTAGGCTGGTGAGTGTGGGGAGGCTGGTGAGGGTAGTTAGGCTGGTGAGGCTGGTGAGGGTAGTTAGGCTGGTGAGGGTAGTTAGGCTGGTGAGGGTGGGGAGGGTGGGGAGGCTGGTGATGGTAGTTAGGCTGGTGAGCTGGTGAGGGTAGTTAGGCTGGTGAGAGTAGTTAGGCTGGCGAGGGTAGTTAGGCTGGTGAGGGTAGCTAGGCTGGTGAGGGTAGTTAGGTTGGTGAGGGTGGGAGGCTGGTGAGAGTAGTTCGGCTGGTGAGGGTGGTGACGGTAGAAGACGGGCAGGTCTGTCTTGGTGTGAGAGAGAAAGAGGAGAAGGAGTGAGAGACACCATGGTTGGTGAGGTGAGGGTTTGAGGAGGTTAGGAGAGAAAGGAGAGATAGGGAGAGAAAGAGAGAGAGAGAGAAAGGGAGAGAGAGAGGAGCGAGGGCGAGAGGGGAGTGGCATTTTATGAAATTATACGACTAGCATAAATCCCTTCTACACTCCCGTTTTTCTCTCCTTCATTCATTCACTTCCCCCTCTCTCTCTTTCTCTGTCTGCTCTATCTCTTCTCTCTATCTCTCTCTCTTCATTTGCTCTCTCTGTGAATATTCCTCATCCTTCCCTACTTTAATTTGTATCTCCTCCTCACTTTATGTGATGCACCCCTATTTCTCCTCCTCACGATCCCTCTCTCTCTCATGAATCTCTCTCTATCCCCCTCTCACCCTCCCTCCCTCTCCATATATCCATCCCTCTCTCCATCCTTCTCTCTCCACCCCTCTATCTTCAGCACCTTCTCCATCTTTCTTTCTTTCTCTCTCTCTCTCCTCGACCCATCGGTTCCCTCCTCTGTGGTTTGTTTGCGTGCTATCTTTATTGATTGTGTTTTTGTTGCTAACCAGGTTTTATCCTCTAGCTGTCTGAGGAGACAGTATTGGCAGAGCCCAGAAGAGATTGACTTGTCTCTCAGAGATTGGTCAGATATGGGCTGGCTCAGCTGCTTGAAATAAAAGACAAAACCATCTGGATGTGATCTTTAATATACACTTTATCAGACCTCTCTGTGACAACATTCTGCATTGGCTGCTTCTTTATTACCAGTTTTTACTTATTTTAATATATTTTTCTTCCAAAACTAAAAGAAAAAACCTGAGATATGATGCTGCTGAGGCATTTCAGTAAAAAGTAACATTTGAAGTAAAAAAATTGCTCAACGGCAATGTCAAGTATTTTTCTTGAAATTGTACAGAAATTCAATTTTACTGTGAATTTTTCATTGACATGTACAGTACAGTATATATTTGTGTTGTTCTTACAGAATGTCTGGCCACCTGTCTGTCCGTCTGTCTTTCCGTCTGTCTGTCTGTGACTGGTGCCGTGCAGGCATCGAGGAATGACGGACTGGAGGGAGGCCACATTTCTGAGAGTGCCTATTGAATTGATAAATGCCCTCCTTGTCTGATCTGTTTTAATTTAAGGTCGTTTGTTAATTAATTTGAATAGCCTAACAGCCGTTGGTTCCGCTCCAAAGATCTTGGTTTGAGTGATCTCATTCTTCACTGTGCTGAGCTGACTTCAAGTCAGTGTAAACCAGGTTCAGCGATGCATGGGCCTCTGCTCTTTGCCCGTATTAAAATAGCGTCTCGGAGTAGGACTGCTGATTTAGGAACGTGTCCCAGATGTAATTTAGATAATATATTCATCATGACATAAAAGGCCAAACTGATCTTATATCAGTGCTCCTACTCTGAGACTCTTTGTGGATATGGGCCCTGGTCTACTCTATGCTCCTATCATGTGACCATTAAGCCCCCTTGAAAGAGACAATGGAACAATGTTGCATTTGTCACACAAAAGAATGTAAGGGATTATCAACACATTTAAAGCTAGCGTATGATGATGAGCTGTGTGCTCTAAAGTATATGGCTTTGAATCTATAGGTTTCTGTGGAGGTCAGAGTTCAGGTAGGCCTCCCTTCTTCGCTAACTGCACCTATGTTGGTATAACGGTACAGGTATATTGTTTTTTTTTGTGAGTCAGGGTTGGGGTCGATTCCATTTCAATTCCAGTCAATTTAGAAAGTAAACCAAAATTCCTCATTCCAATTGTTCCTAATTTAAAAGCATTAAAGATAATTGGAATTGGAATTTCAGTTCACTTCCTATATTGACTGGAATTTACATGGAATATGACCCAGATATGAGTCATGAAGAGCTGCATTGGTCACATCAGGTTTTAGTCCCAGGTTAGAGAGAGTGAGTCACTACTCACTACTAAGCTAAGTGATTCTCTGTGGTCCTGTAATAGGACTTGGACATCACTACTAAGGCATCAGAGGAGCGCCCTGACAGCCAGACAGCCGGAAGGCATGAAGCCAGGCAGTGTTAGTCTCAGGGGCTATGCTGCCACCTATAGCCAAACTGTGATACTGTCATTTTTTGTAAAACATTTTTATTTAACCTTTATTTAATACATAGCAATACATAGTGCACAACTCTGGGGGCATCAGGTCTCAACCTACCCCTTACATACATTGGCTCAGTAAGGGTGAGTCATAATGAGAGAGCGAGAGAGAGAGAGAGAGAGAGGTGAAGGAGAGGAAGGTGTGTACGTGTGCGTGTCTGTGTGTGTGCTCAATGATATTGGAAACTAGAAGAAATAGAAGTAATTGAGTCACAATAGTCTGAATTTGATTAGATCTCAAGAACAGTCTGAATTTGATTCGATCTCAAGAACAGTCTGAATTTGATTCGATCTCAGGAACAGTCTGAATTTGATTCGATCTCAAGAATAGTCTGAATTTGATTCGATCTCAAGAATAGTCTGAATTTGATTCGATCTCAAGAACAGTGAATTTGATTCGATCTCAGGACCAGTCTGAATTTGATTCGATCTCAAGAACAGTGAATTTGATTCGATCTCAAGAATAATCTGAATTTGATTCGATCTCAAGAAGAGTCTGAATTTGATTCGATCTCAAGAACAGTTTTAATTTCATTAGATCTCAAGAACAGTCTGGATTTTATTAGATCTCAAGAACAGTCTGAATTTGATTCGAACTCAGGAACAGTCTGAATTTGATTTGATCTCAGGAATTGTCTGAATTTGATTTGATCTCAGGAACAGTTTTAATTTGATTAGATCTCAAGAACAGTCTGAATTTGATTAGATCTCAAGAACAGTCTGAATTGGATTAGATCTCAAGAACAGTCTGAATTTGATTCGATCTCAAGAACAGTCTGAATTGGATTAGATCTTTAGTGAGAGTAAGAAACACATGATACACATTGTTAAATTGGATTTATCTCATGTAACCTATTGCCTCAGCATTCTAAAACAGAGCATACATTATGTTAAACATACAGTTTGTGTTAGTGTGTTGATGACCAGTGTGTGTGGAATGTAGCTTTAATGGCTATCATTATTGACCCAGCTCTCTGAACAGTAGGTGTGTGTAACTACAGTTTTATGGCTACTGAAACTAGGTTATCTTGTTATGTTGCAATGAATCCTGTTGCGCCACGTGACATAACACCTTATCTCATAAGTGTTGGGTGACTGTTGGGTGACTGTTTGGTGACTGTGGTGCATGTCATGGATGCCAGCGGATTACACAACTTTATTGACAACACCACAATGTGTGGTAATGTCTGACGAGCATGTAGGCTAAGGCAGTGAGGTGCTCACAGGGACAACAAGTGGTGGTGCAGCCTCACCATAATGATGATATGTGTTATGCTCATGTTCTGAAGGCAGAGAGGAGAAAGGTAGGCTGTAGTACCACTAAAGTCTGCCAGGGGGCAGCGGAGCACACACATAGAGCATGTTCTCTTGGTAGTTGAGCACATGTCAAACTCATAATAACGGCTGCAACAGAGCCCGTCCTCCCCAATTGAGGTGCCACCAACCTCCTGTGATATACACTATATATACAAAAGTATGTGGACATCCCTTCAAATTAGTGGATTTGGCTATTTCAGCCAAACCCATCAGTGACAGGTGTATAAAATCGAGCACACAGCTATGCAATCTCCATAGACAAACATTGGCAGTAGAATGGCCTTACTGAAGAGTTCAGTGACTTTTAACGTGGCACCGTCATAGGATGACACCTTTCCAACAAGTCAGTACATCACTTTTCTGCCCTGCTAGAGCTGCCCAGGTCAACTGTAAGTGCTGTTATTCTGAAGTGGAAACGTCTACGAGCAACAACGGCTCAGCCGCTAAGTGGTAGACCACTCAAGCTCACAGAATGGGACCGCCGAGTGCTGAAGCTCGTAGTTCGTAAAAATAGTCTGTCCTTGGCTGCAACACTCACTACCACGTTCCAAACTGCCTCTAGAAGCAACGTCAGCACAATAACTGTTGGTCAGGAGCTTCATGGAAGCAGGGTTTGGTGAATGTCAGGAGAACACTACAGTACTTGCCCGAATGCATACTGCCAACTGTAAAGTTTGGTGGAGGAAGAATAATGGTCTGGGGCTGTTTTTCATGGTTTGGACTAGGCCCCATTCTTCCAGTGAAGGGAAATCTTAACGCTACAGCATACACTGACATTCTAGACGATTCTGTGCTTCCAACTTTGTGGCAACAGTTTGGGAAAGGCCCTTTCCTGTTTCAGCATGACAAAACCCCCATGCACAAAGCGAGGTCCATACAGAAATGGTTTGCCAAGATGGGTGTGGAAGAACTTGACTGGCCTGCACAGAGCCCTGACCTCAACCCCATCGAACACCTTTGGGATGAATTGGAACAATGACTGCGAGCCAGGCCTAATCACTCAACATCAGTGCCCAACCTCACTAACGCTCTTGTGGCTGAAAGTATTCAGACCCCTTGACTTTTTTCACATTTTGTTACATTATTCTAAAATAGATTAAATAAAAAATATTCTTCATCAATCTACACTCAATACCTCATTGTGACAAAGCGAAAACAGGTTTTTATATTTTTTTGCAAATGTATTAAATGTAAAAAAACAGATATACCGTATTTACATAACTATTCAAACCCTTTGCTATGAGACTCAAAATTGAGCTCAGGTGCACCCTGTTTCCATTGATCATCCTTGATGTTTCTACAACTTGATTGGAGTCCATCTGTGGTAAATTCAATTGATTTGACATGATTTGGAAAGGCACACACCTGTCTATATAAGGTCCCACAGTTGACATTGTATGTCAGATTACAAATTAAGCCATGAGGTCGAAGGAATTGTCTTTAGCGCTCCAAGACAGGATAGTGTTGAGGCACAGATCTGGGGAAAGGTACCAAAAAATGTCTGAAGCGTTGAAGGTCCCCAAGAACACAGTGGCCTGCATCATTCTTAAATGAAAGAATTTTGAAACCACCAAGACTCTTCCTAGAGCTGGCCGCCCGCCAAACTGAGCAATCAGGGGAGAAGGGCCTTGGTCAGGCAGGTGACCAAAAACCCGATGGTCATTGACAGAGCTCCAGAGTTCCTCTGTGGAGATGGGAGAACCTTCCAGAAGGACAACTATCTCTGCAGCACTTCACCAATCTGGCCTTTATGGTAGAGGGGCCAGACGGAAGCCACTCCTCAGTAAATGGCACACGACAGCCCGCTTGGAGTGTGCCAAAAGACACCTAAAGACTCTCAGACCATGAGAAACAAGATTATCTGGTCTGATGAAACCAAGATTGAACTCCTTGGCCTGAATGTCAAGCGTCATGTCTGGAGGAAACCTGGCACCATCCCTACGGTGAAGCATGGGGTGGCAGCATCAAGTTGTGGGGATGTTTCTCAGCAGAAGGAAGAGGGAGACTAGTCAGGATCGAGAGGAAGATGAACAGAGCAAAGTACAGAGAGATCCTTGATGAATCCTGCTCCAGAGCACTCAGGATCTCAGACTGGGATGAAGGTTCACGATCGAACATCTCTGGAGAGTCCGTAAAATAGCTGTGCAGCGACGCTCCCCATCAAATGTGACAGAGCTTGAGAGAATTGCAGAGAAGAATGTGGGAAACTCCCAAAAACAGGTGTTCCAAACTTGTAGCGTCATACCCAAGAAGACTCGAGGCCGTGATCGCTGTCAAAGGTGCTTCAACAAAGTACGGAGTAAAGGCTCTGAATACTTATGTAAATGTGATATTACTAAAAATCTGTTTTTGCTTTGTCATTATGGGGTATCGTGTGTAGATGGATGAGGGGGAAAAATGATTAAATATATTTTAGAATATATCTCCCAGGTGGCGCAGTGGTCTAGGGCACTGCATCGCAGTGCTAACTGCGCCACCAGAGTCTCTGGGTTCGCCCCCAGGCTCTGTCGCAGCCGGCCGCGACCGGGAGGTCCGTGGGGCGACGCACAATTGGGCTAGCGTCGTCCGGGTTAGGGAGGGTTTGGCCGGTAGGGATTTCCTTGTCTCATTGCGCTCCAGCGACTCCTGTGGCGGGCTGGGCGCAGTGCGCGCTAACCAAGGGGGCCAGGTGCACGGTGTTTCCTCCGACACATTGGTGCGGCTGGCTTCCGGGTTGGAGGCGCGCTGTGTTAAAGAAGCAGTGCGGCTTGGTTGGGTTGTGCCTCGGAGGACGCATGGCTTTCGACCTTCGTCTCTCCCGAGCCCGTACGGGAGTTGTAGCGATGAGACAAGATAGTAATTACTAGCGATTGGATACCACGAAAATTGGGGAGAAAAGGGGATAAAAAATTTAAAAATATATATATATATATATATATATTTTAGAATAAGTCTGTAATGTAACAATGTGGAAAAGATTATTTTACTTATAATTCACTGTATCACAATTCCAGTTTTGACTTAGTGCCTTTAAACAGCTTGAAAATTTCCAGAAAATGATGTCATGCTTTAGAAGCTTCTAATAGGCTAATTGACATCATTTGAGTCAATTGGAGGTGTACCTGTGGATGTATTTCAAGGCCTACCTTCAAACTCAGTGCCTTTTTGCTTGACATCATGGGAAAATCAAAAGAAATCAGCCAAGACCTCAGAAAACAAATTGTAGACCTCCACAAGTCTGGTTGATCCTTGCGAGAAATTTCCAAATGCCTAAAGTTACCACGTTCATCTGTACAAACAATAATACTGTCACGTCTGCTCCCGCTCTCCCCCCCCCCCCCGCCCCCTGGCGCTTGAGGGCGCCATAATGCCTTGCATCACTCACTCCTGCCATCCATCACGTACACCTGCCTTTCCTCGTCACGCGCATCAGCGTTATTGGACTCACCTGGACTCTCTTATCACCTGTTCATTTCCTCCCCTATATGTGTCAGTTCCCCAGCTCTGTTCCCCGCTTCTGCATTGATTGTTTTCTGTTTGCTAACGCTGTTTATGTCTCGTTCCATGTCCGTTATTTATTAAATGTTACTCCCCGTACCTGCTTCGTCTCTCCAGCGTCATCATTGTGACAGAATGCAGAAGCCATCACACGAAGCATCGGGGAGTACTGGCGTTCTGGTTGGTTTAGTGGCATCGGCTCTGGGTCACCACCGATGGAACCGGGGGTGCCTAGCCTGCTCGTCGGGCTTCCACGCCCTAGCAGGCTCGAGAGGTTTCCTTGCCCCGGTTGGCTCGGATGGCGCCCATCCAACGTCGGGCCTCAGCTGGATCGTCAGTTCTTGTCTGCCCAGCCGGTCCAGGAGTTTTTTGTTTGTTTGTTTTTTGTTTTGTCGGTGACGTCGGGGGTGGATTCTGCCGCCGATGGAACCGGGGGTGCCTAAGCCAGCCCGTCGAGCTTTCATGCCCTGGCTGGCTCGAGAGGTTTCATTGCCTCGGTTGGCTCGGTGGCTTCCCATCCCACGTCACACTTCACCGGATCATCGGGTTTCCTCAGCGGGATCGACAGGCGTCTTGACTCAGCCGGATCGTCAGGCTCCCGTGCCTCAGCCGGCTCGCCAGGCTCTCACGCTCCTGCCGGTTCGTCGGGCTTCCATGCCTCAACCGGCTTGCCCAGCGCCCATGTCTCGGCCGGTTCGCCCAGGTGGGACGCCGGGTGGCGCCCCTAGAGGGGGGGGTACTGTCACGTCTGCTCCCGCTCCCCCCCCCCCCCCGGCGCTTGAGGGCGCCAGAATGCCTTGCATCACTCACTCCTGCCATCCATCACGTACACCTGCCTTTCCTCGTCACGCGCATCAGCATTATTGGACTCACCTGGACTCTCTTATCACCTGTTCATTTTCTTCCCTATATGTGTCAGTTCCCCAGCTCTGTTCCCCGCTTCTGCATTGATTGTTTTCTGTTTGCTAACGCTGTTTATGTCTCGTTCCATGTCCGTTATTTATTAAATGTTACTCCCCGTACCTGCTTCGTCTCTCCAGCGTCATCGTTGTGACAAATACGCAAGTATAAACACCATGGGACCACACAGCTGTCCTACCGCTCAGGACGGAGATGCGTTCTGTCTCCTAGAGATTAACGTACTTTGGTGCGAAAGGTGCAAATCAATCCCAGAACAACAGCAAAGGACCTTGTGAAGATGCTGGAGGAAACAGTCACAAAAATATCTATATCTACAGTAAAAGAAGTCCTATATCGACATAACCTGAAACGCCGCTCAGCAAGGAAGAAGCCACTGATCCAAAACCGCCATATAAAATCCAGACTACGGTTTGCAACTGAACATGGGGACAAAGATCGTACTTTTTGGAGAAATGTCCTCTGGTCTGATGAAACAAAAATAGAACTGTTTGGCCATAATGACCATCGTTATGTTTGGAGGAAAAAGGGGAAGCTTGCAAGCCGAAGAACACCATCCCAACCGTGAAGCACGGGGGTGGCAGCATCATGTTGTAGGGGTTGCTTTGCTGCAGGAGGGACTGGTGCACTTCACAAAATAGATGGCATCATGACAAAGGAAAATGATGTGGATATATTGAAGCAACATCTCAAGACATCAGTCAGGAAGTTAAAGCTTGGTCGCAAATGGGTCTTCCAAATGAACAATGACCCCAAGCATACTTCTAAAGTTGTGGCAAAATGGCTTAAGGACAACAAAGTCCAGGTATTGGAGTAGCCATCACAAAATTCAATCCAATAGAAAATTTGTGGGCAGAACTGGAAAAGCGTGTGTGAGCAAGGAGGCCTACAAACCTGACTCAGTTACACCAGCTCTGTCAGGAGGAATGGGCCAAAATTCACCCAACTTATTGTGGGAAGCTTGTGGAAGGCTTCCCAAAATGTTTGACCCAAGTTATAAAGGCAATGCTACCAAATACTAATTGAGTGTATGTAAACTTCTGACCCATTGGGAATGTGATGAAAGAAATAAAAGCTGAAATAAATCATTCTCTCTACTATTATTCTGACATTTCACATTCTTAAAATAAAGTGGTGTTCCTAACTGACCTAAAACAGCAAATTTTTACTAGGATTAAATGTTAGGAATTGTGAAAACCGGAGTTTAAATGTATTTAGCTAAAGTGTATGTAAACTTCTGACTTCAACTGTATATGTATGTGTAAACTCAGCAAAAAAAGAAACGTCCTCACACTGTCAACTGCGTTTATTTTCAGCAAACTTAACATATGTAAATATTTCTTTGAACATAACAAGATTCAGCAATTGAGACATAAGTAACAAAAATTGAATTATGTGTCTCTGAACAAAGGGGTGGTCAAAATCAAAAGTAACAGTCAATATCTGGTGTGGCCACCAGCTGCATTAAGTATTGCAGTGCATCTCCTCCTCATGGACTTCACCAGATTTGCCATTTCTTGCTATGAGATGTTACCCCACTCTTCCACCAAGGCACCTGCAAGTTGCAAGACATTTCTGGTGGGAATGGCCCTAGCCCTCACCCTCCAATCCAACAGGTCCAAGACGTGCTCAATGGGATTGAGATCCGGGCTCTTCGCTGGCCATGGCAGAACACTGACATTCCCGTCTTGCAGGAAATCATGCATATAACGATCAGTATGGCTGGTGGCATTGTCATGGTGGAGGGTCATGTCAGGATGAGCCTGCAGGAAGGGTACCACATGAGGGAGGAGGATGGCTTCCCTATAACGCACAGCATTGAGATTGCCTGCAATGACAGCAAGCTCAGTCCGATGATGCTGTGGCACACTGCCCCAGACCATGATGGACCTTCGACCTCCAAATCGATCCCGTTCCAGAGTACAGGCCTCGGTGTAAGGCTCATTCCTTCGACGATAAACGTGAATCCGACCATCACCCCTGGTGAGACAAAACCGCGACTCGTCAGTGAAGAGCCCTTTTTGCCAGTCCTGTCTGGTCAAGCGACGGTGGGTTTGTGCCCATAGGCAATGTTGTTGCCAGTGATGTCTGGTGAGGACCTGCCTTACAACAGGCCTACAAGCCCTTAGTCCAGCCTCTCTCAGCCTATTGCGGACAGTCTGAGCACTGATGGAGGGATTGTGTGTTCCTGGTGTAACTCGGGCAGTTGTTGCCATCCTGTACCTGTCCCGCAGGTGTGATGTTAGGATGTACCGATCCTGTGCAGGTGTTGCTGCATGGGGTCTGCCACTGCGAGGACGATCAGCTGTCCGTCCTGTCTCCCTGTAGCGCTGTCTTACTTGTCTCACAATACGGACGTTGCAATTTATTGCCCTGGCCACATCTGCAGTCCTCATGCCTCCTTGCAGCATGCCTAAGGCACGTTCACGCAGATGAGCAGGGACCCTGGGCATCTTTCTTTTGGTGTTTGTTCAGAGTCATTAGAAAGGCCTCTTTAGTGTCCTAAGTTTTCGTAACTGTGACCTTAATTGCCTACCGTCTGTAAGCTGTTAGTGTCTTAACGACCGTTCCTTAGGTGCAAGTTCATTAATTGTTTATGGTTCATTGAACAAGCATGGGAAACAGTGTTCAAACCCTTTACAATGGATATCTGCGAAGTTATTTGGATTTTTACAAATTATCTTTGAAAGACAGTGTCCTGAAAAAGGGACGTTTCTTTTTTTGCCGAGTTTATATGTATATGTATATGTGTATATGTATGTGGTATCTAGGCTACATAGATACACTATAACAGTACATAGCACATTTCGATGACATGCACATAGAGATGGTTAAACATAACTGAGGTAAACAAACACAAGCTGATAATGTGAACGTTTTTGTCACGCTCTGATCTGTTTGACCTGTCCTTGTGCTTGTCTCCACCCCCCTCCAGGTGTTGCCCATCTTTCACATTATCCCCTGTGTATTTATAACCTGTTTTCTGTCTGTCTGTTGCTAGTTTGTCTTGTTCATTCATGACTACCAGCATTTTCTCAGCTCCTGTTATTCCCTAGTCTCCCTTTTTCTCATCCTCCTGGTTTTTTATCTGTCCTGACCATGTACCCGCCGGCCTCACCACTGCCTGTCTCTGACCCTGAGCCTGCCTGCCATCCTGTGCCTTTGCTCCACCTCTGGATTGTCGACCCCTGCCTGCCTTGACCTGTCGTTTGCCTGGCGCTGTGGTTACAATAAACATAGTTACACAGTCTGCACTTGGGTCTTACCTTGATTCCTGATAGTACAAACTGGCCATGACTGACCCAGCAGACTTGGACCAGCTCCGCAACTCCATCTCCTCCCAAGGAGCCCTCATTTGTTGACACAAGGAGATGCTTCGTGGTCTGATGGAATGGTTCCAGGACGTGGCCGAACACCACAACCTAGCATTGGACGTTTTGCAGGAGCAATTCCGTGGATTGCCTACTAGGTAGCATACCACAACGGTAACCTCCCAGCCCCTCAGTAACCCAGCTGGTAGCAGTGCCGTCACCTTGGTTTCCCAGGAACCCCGCCTACCCCCCCGGAGCGATACGATGGAGATTCCAGAAACTGCCGGGCCTTTCTCTCCCAGTGCTCCCTTGTTTTTTGAGCTGCAGCCTTCTTCATTCCCCTCGGACAGCTCGAAGATAATGTACATTATTACGCTGATGTCCGGGAGGGCACCCGCCTCGGCCACGGCAGTGTGGGAGCAACAATCCACCATCTGCCTCAGTATGGAGGTATTCGTGGCGGAGGTGAGAAAGGTTTTTGAGGCTCCGGTGTTCGGGAGAGAGGCTGCCCGGAAGTTACTCCAGCTTCGGCAGAGCTCCCTCAGTGTGGCAGCTAGTCTGCCCTCAGTGTGGCAGACTAGCTGCACGCTGACAGCGGAGGGTACCTGGAACCCGGAAGCGATGTTCGACATGTTCCTGCACGGATTATTGGCGGGGGTGAAGGACGAGCTTGCAGCCCGGGAACTACCAACGGAACTCGACTCACTCATCGCCTTAACCATCCGGATCGATGGACTGTTACAGGAACGTAGGAGGGAGAAGAGGTCTGATTGCGGTCCCAATCGCTCACTCAAGGATCCCACCTTGCATCTGATGAACTCCGGAAGTCCCAGAGAGGACCCGAGCTTACCTGAGTTCCTCCAAGAGCCTGCGAAGACTTACGTGTTGCCTCTTCCCGAGCCGATGCAGCTCAGCAGGGCTAGGCTGCCTTCAGCCGGACGTGTACACAGTCTGACCACCCAGAGTTGTCTGTATTGCGGTACTGTCAGTCATTATGTGTCTACCTGTCCCTTCAAGAGACCCAGCTCATTCATTGGAGTGAGTACTCTGGTGGGTCTTAAAGATAATTATTCTTCTCCCGTTACTCGCCCACCTCTCCATGCCACCATGCTGTGGGGCGACAAGTCCAAGTCTCTCCAGGTACCCATCGACTCGGGGGTCGATGTGAGTCTCAAGGATGTTACCCTGGAGTCCGAGCTGGCCATCCCCACTCAACCCCTCTCCATTCCCATGTGTGTTAGAGCGCAGGACGGGCGCTCTATAGGCTAGGTCACCCACCAGATCACACCCATCAACCTACAAGTGTCTGGGAACCACAGCGAGACAATCCAATTCCTGCTGGTTGAGTCTCCGCAGGTTCCCGTGGTATTGGGATTCTCTTGGCTCCAGTGACACAATACCTCCATTGACTAGGCTACTGGTGCCATCGTGGGCTGGAGCCCATCCTGCCACGAGCATTGCCTGAAGTCAGCTCTGCCTGCCCCAGGATATTTTCCTGGGGGCTTGGAAATTGCCCCGGACCTTTCCGCCTGCTCCGAAGAGTACCAGGACCTCCGGGAGGGGTTCAGTAAAGCCCAGGCCACTTCGCTTCCGCAGCACCAACCGGTATCCAAGAAGGCCAAGCCTGAGGCGCTGGCAAGCTGCTATAGTGCCGCGGCTACTACACCAGAAGCCGAGACCTTCCCCCCCGCTCTAAGATCATTAGCCCCTCTGCTGTTTGTCCTCTGTTGTCCCATACCCTCTGTAATTTTCCTACCTTTTCTGTATCTAGAGTTAAAACCATATCTGACTGCCCCTTCTCTCCTGTTTCCAGGCTCACCCCTCTCCCTCGTCTCATCGACGGCCGACCGGCGTACATGATGAGACGCCTCCTGAAGGTTTGACCTCGGTGCAGGGGATTCCAGTACCTGGTTGACTGGGAGGGTTATGGTCTGGAGGAGAGGTGCTGGGTCTCCGCTCGGAACATCCTGGACCTAGGCCTCATCTCTGAGTTCCAGTGCCGGCACCCCGCTCAACCAGGTATGTGCCCAGGTAGGACGCCTGGGGGTGGGTTTTTGCAGAGTTTATATGTATATGTATATGTGTATATGTTTATATATATATGTATATGGTATCTAGGCTACATAGATACGCTATAACGACACATAGCACATTTCGATGACATGCACATAGAGATGGTTAAACATAACTGAGGTAAACAAACACAAGCTGATAATGTGAACGTTTTTGTCACGCTCTGATCTGTTTGACCTGTCCTTGTGCTTGTCTCCACCCCCCTCCAGGTGTCACCCATCTTCCACATTATTCCCTGTGTATTTATAACCTGTTTTCTGTCTGTCTGTTGCCAGTTCGTCTTGTTCGTTCAACCTACCAGCGTTTTGTCTCAGCTCCTGGTTTTCCCTAGTCTCTCTTTTTCTCTTCCTCCTGGTTTTTGACCTTTTCCTGTCCTGACCCTGCACCAGCATGCCTGACCACTGCCTGTCTCTGAGCCTGCCTGTCGTCCTGTACCTTTGCTCCACCTCTGGATTATCGACACCTGCCTGCCTTGACCTGTCGTTTGCCTACCCCTGTGGTTACAATAAACATTGTTACAGTCTGCACTTGGGTCTTACCTTGATTCCTGATAGTATTGAGGTTCGTCCCACTGTAGAGTCCTGCGATGGCTGTTATAGCTATCACTGCTCTCTGGTTTATGTCCTCTATTAATGTTCTGTTCATTAGTGGTAAATCACGTCACTGTCATTTTCCATTTAGAGGTCACACATGGCACAGTGAACTATAGAGTGAATTTGATCTGATCTATATGGGCAGGGCTCCCGAGTGGCACAGCGGTCTAAGGCACTGCATCTCTGTGATAGAGGTGTCACTACAGACCTTGGTTTGATTCCAGGCTGTATCACAACGGGCTGTGATTGGAAGTCCCATAGGGCAGTGCACAATTGGCCCAGCGTCATCCGGGTTTGTGTTTGGCCGGGCTAGGCTGTCATTGTAAATAAGAATTTGTTGTTAACTGACTTGCCTAGTTAAATAAAGGTTAAATTTAAAAAATGGGAAAAGATATCTTAGTTCATCCATGCTGAAGTCTGATTCATACAAACAGCAGGCATGGATCTGTTAATATGTGTTCTGTTTATTAAAAAAGCATTTAAAAGTAGTTATAAAATGAATTGTCAATGACTTTCCAAAATAAACCAGAAAGTTACAGTTCAATGAATTTGAAATGTGGGGCTGTAATTTCTCTGCTCATAAAATTGTAAAATAATTTAATTCCCTTTCAGTGCTCGTAGAGTTTATTAGCTATATGAATTAGGAACATTATTGTTATTGTACACTAAAAAGATGGAGCTCTATTCAGATGCACAGTAAGCTATGTCTCAGCAGTGCAATGTATTTTCCCTACAGGGATCTCCTTACCACCAGAGCAATCAAGAAAACTAAAGGACATTTGAAAACTAGAGACATTATTTCAGTCATAAAAGGTACTGTCGATATAAACATCAATGTAACGTCTATTCCACATTGCTTCAATGTAATTTCATTGAAATGACGTGGAAACAACGTTGATTCAGCCAGTGTGTGCCCAGTGGGTAGTCATTTGTTTTCAATCTTATGCAGTCAGGCAGTTGAATGTTTTCAAGCATTTAGACTGACAATGTGTGTAAGGTCTACTGAACGGTTTACTTGTTGACTGCCGTCTGTAAATACAACCTTGTTCTCTAACCTGTGTACTTGTTGTTCGTTCAAACTGATAACATCCTTGGTGTTTCTAACTAGTTTTTTGCCCAGCATGTCACTTCTATTTCCTCAGCCCTCTATAAAAGAAAAGCCATAAAACTGAGACATTTTTTCAAGCAACTGTGTTAAAAAGAACACCTGTAAGTCCACACACAGACAAACCTCTCAACTGAAATGCCAGTGGCAAGTTTATGACTCTTGGGAATGGGGACAGACAGACACACAACAACTAAATAGATGGTTTGTGTACAACAAGAACAACCCTGTCCCCCATTCTGCTGCAGTCTTCTCCGTTCTCTTCATAGTTCCAAGCACCCAACATCTGAATGGAGGTTTGGATTAGGAGCCATTTTGATTGGTCGTTGGTTGGTGAGTCTTTGTGTGTGTGCACTGCCCATGGTTTGGTTAGGGCAGGCAGACGCGAGGGCGGGCAGGCAGGCTGAGGCGCTGGCTGGTTGGTGGGGTGGGGGATGGTGAAAGCGGCAGACACACCAGACTACAGCTAAAAGCTGCTAGAAGCCGGTGCCTGCTGCAGATACCCTGATGACAAACTGCTGTTAATGTTTAAGTCGTTGTAGAGTGGAGCCTCTGGGCTCTGGGCTGGGAGACAGATTCAGTCAGAAAGCATTTGAGTACCTCAGGTCCTTCTGGTGATTTATTGCTTATCTGGAGGTTCTTTAGAGCAGTCTCTTGCTTTTTCTCTCTCTCATACGCTCTTCTCTCTCTCTCTCTCTCTCTCTCTCTCTCTCTCTCTCTCTCTCTCTCTCTCATTTTCAATTTAAGAGGCTTTATTGGCATGGGAAACATGTTTACATTGCCAAAGTAAGTGAAATATACAGGACAATAAACAAAAGTGAAATAAACAATAAAAAATGTACAGTAAACATTACACTCACAAAAGTTCCAAAATAATTCTAACATTTCAAATGTCATAGTATGTCTATATACAGTGTTGTATTGATGTGCAAATAGTTAAAGTACAAAAGGGAAACTAAATAAACATAAATACATGTTGTATTTACAATGGTGTTTGTTCTTCCCTTTTGTTGTGGCCCTTTTCTTGTGGCAACTGGTCACAAATCTTGCCGCTGTGATTGTACACTGTGGTATTTCACCCAATAGATATGGGAGTTTATCAAAATTGGATTTGTTTTCAAATTCTTTGTGGGTCTATGTAATCTGAAGGAAATATGTGTCTCTAATATGGTCATACATTTGGCAGGAGGTTAGGAAGTGCATCTCACTTTCCACCTAACTTTGTGGGCAGTGTGCACATAGCCTGTCTTCTCTTGAGAGTCTGTAGATAGGTCAGTCACAGTGGTCAGGTATTCTGGTATTCAGGTATTCTCTCTGTTTAGGGCCAGATAGCATTTATAATGTGGTTGGGTCTCATTGTGTTGCTGTCCTGGAGCTCTGTGGGGTGTGTTTGTGTTTGTGAACAGAGCCCCAGGACCAGCTTGCTTTGGGGATTCTTCTCCAGGTTCATCTCTCTGTAGGTGATGGCTTTGTTATGGAAGGTTTGGGAATCGCTTCCTTTTAGGTGGTTGTAGAATTTAACGTCTCTTTTCTGGATTTTGATCATTAATGGGTATCGGCCTAATTCTGCTCTGCATGCATTATTTGGTGTTTTACGTTGTACACTGGGGATATTTTTGCAGAATTCTCCATGCAGAGTCTCAATTTGGTGTTTGTCCCTTTGATGAATTCTTGGTTGGTGAGCGGACCCCAGACCTCACAACCATGAAGGGCAATGGGCTCTATAACTGATTCAAATATTTTTATCCAGATACTAATTGGTATGTAGAATTTTATGTTCCTTTTGATGGCATATAAGGCCCTTCTTGCCTTGTCTCTCAGATCGTTCACAGCTTTGTGGAAGTTACCTCTGTCGCTGATGTTTAGGCCGAGGTATGTATCGTTTTTTTGTGTGCTCTAGGGCAACGGTGTCTAGATGGAATTTGTATTTGTGGTCCTGGGAACTGGACCTTTTTTGGAACACCATTATTTTTGTCTTACTGAGATTAACTGTCAGGGCCCAGGTCTGACATAATCTGTGTAGAAGATCTAGGTGCTGCTGTAGGCCCTCCTTGTTTGGGGACAGAAGCACCAGATCATCAGCAAACAGTAGACATTTGACTTCAGATTCTAATAGGGTGAGGCCGGGTGCTGCAGACCATTCTAGTGCCCTCGCCAATTTGTTGATATATGTTAAAGAGGGTGGGGCTTAAGCTGCATTCCTGAGTCACCCCACGGCCCTGTGGAAAGAAATGTGTGTGTTTTTTTTGCCAATTTTAACCGCACATTTGTTGTTGTGTACATAGATTTTATAATGTCGTATGTTTTCCCCCAACACCACCCTCCATTAATTTGTATAGCAGACCCTCATGCCAAATTGAGTCCAAAGATTTTTTGAAATCAACAAATCATGAGAAGTCTGCCTTTGTTTTGTTTGTTTATCAATTAGGGTGTGCAGGGCGAACATGTGATCTGTTGTATGGTCATTTGGTAAAAAGCCTATTTGATATTTGCTCAGTACATTGTTTTCACTGAGGAAATGTACAAGTCTGCTGTTAATGATAATGCAAAGGATTTTCCCAAGGTTGCTGTTGACTCATATCCCACGGTAGTTTTTGGGATCAATTTTGTCGCCACTCTTGTGGATTGTGGTGATCAGTCCTTGGTTCCAAATATTTGGGAAGATGCCAGAGCTGAGGATGATGTTAAAGAGTTTAGCCAATTTGTATTTTGTCCTGTAGTTCATTCAATGTAATTGGAGAATCCAATGGGTTCTGGTAGTCTTTAATGACTGATTCTAAGATTTGTATTTGATCATGTATATGTTTTTGCTGTTTGTTCTATGTTATAGGGCCAAAAATATTGGAGAAGTGATTTACCCATACATCTCCATTTTGGATAGATAACTCTTCTTGTTGTTGTTGGTTTAGTTTTTTACAGTGTTCCTAAAGGGGAATCCATATATTATATGGATTCTTCCATTACATTGAGCTGATTTCTTATGTGCTGTTCCTTCTTTTTCCATAGTGTATTTCTGACATGTTTTAGTGATTCACCATAGTGGAGGCGTAGGCTCAGGTTTACTGGGTCTCTATGTTTTTGGTTGGACAGGTTTCTCAATTTCTTTCTTAGTTATTTGCATTCTTCATCAAACCATTTGTCATTGTTGTTAATTTTCTTCAGTTTTCTGTTTGAAATTTTTAGATTTGATAGGGAAGCTGAGAGGTCAAATATAATGTTTACGTTTTCTACTGCCAAGTTAACACCTTCACTACTACAGTGAAACTTTTTATCCAGGAAGTTATGTAAAAGGGATTGAATTTGTTGTTGCCACACTACTTTCTTTCCATCTATAGCATTTCTTAATATTATTCAGTTCCTTTGGCTTTGATGCCTCATGTTTGAGTATTGCTCTTTTCAAGCAGACTGATTTTTCTGTGATCTGATAGGGGTGTCAGTGTGCTGACTGTGAACGCTCTGAGAGACTCTGAGTTGAGGTCAGTGATAAAGTAGTCTACAGTACTACTGCCAAGGGATGAGCTACAGGTGTACCTACCATAGGAGTCCCCTCAAAGCCTACCATTAACTATATGCATACCCAGGGTGCGACAGAGCTGCAGGAGTTGTGACCCGTGTTTGTTGGTTATGTTGTCATAGTTGTGCCTAGGGGGGCATATGAGGGAGGGAATGCTGTCACCTCCAGGTATGTGTTTGTCCCCCTGTGTGTTGAGGGTGTCAGGTTCTTGTCCGGTTCTGGCATTTTTGTCAACACAGACTAGTACATATCCCTGGGCCTGGAAATTATTGATTTCCCCCTACAGGATGGAGAAGCTGTCTTCGTTAAAGTATGGGGATTCTAGTGGGGGGATATAAGTAGCACACAGGAGGACATTTTTCTCTGTTGAGATAAATTCCTTTTCAATTTCTAGCCAAATGTAAATGTTCCTGTTTTGATTAATTTAATAGAGTGAGTTAGGTCTGCTCTATACCAAATTAGCATATACCCTGAGTCCCTTCCCTGTTTCACACCGGGAAATTTGGTGGATGGGAGTACCAGCTCTCTGTAACCTAGAGGGCAACCAGTGAGTCCATCTCCTTTATACCATGTTTCTTGTAGGATGACAGTGTCTGTATTTCTAATATCTTTCGTGAAGTCCAGGTTCCTGCTCTTTAGGCCAGAGGCAGATGACCTTGGGCCTTGGATATTCCAGGATGAGATTGTGAAGGCTTTGTGTTCCATAAAGTGTCCAATGTTGTTAGTCATGTGGTTTGTCCTCAGTGTGAGCAGATTCTGCTGAGCATCTGGTACATGCAAGCATCTGCTACATCTCTCTCTCCCTTTTTCTCCCCTGCCTCTCCATCTATCTATCTATCTATCTATCTATCTATCTATCTATCTATCTATCTATCTTTCTATCTTTCTATCTATCTATCTATATACCTATCTATCTATCTATCTATCTATCTATCTATCTATCTATATATATATCTATCTCTCTTTCTCACTCTCTCTACCTCTGTCTCTGTTTCTCTCTCTCTCTCTGTTTTTCTCTCTCTCTCCCTCTTTTTCCCATACCTCTTTCTCTCTTTCCACCCTCTCTCTCCCCCCTCTCTTTCCCTGCACTTTCTCTCTCACTCTGTTTCTCTCACTCGCCTCTTTCTCCCTCTCTTTCTCCCCCCCTCTCCAGTCTAAGTCCACTAAAAAGGAAAGTAAAAGGCTTCATAATGAGTTTCATGTGGAGCTCCAGTGGCATAAACATTTAGTTGTGTGTTGGCTTGGACATATTTACAATCAAATGTTATGTGTACCCATAAAAGTGTTTATTGATAGAAAAGCTCTGGTGACTGCAGCACAGTGATTGACATCACAGTTAAGGAAACAAAAATAAATGCACTTAAAATCGTTGGGATTTTGGATGGTCCTAGATCTGTTTGTGCCAACTGCTATGGTTACTGTCGCTGATAGGAGTTAGCTATACAGTACCAACAGATCTGGGTCCAGGCTACAACTCGTGTTTGTGTAGGACTTCAACCAGGCCTTTCTGGTTCATGATGTAATGAACACAAAGTTCACCTAAAAATGTCTGTGATAATATAGATATATATATAGATGTTTATGTCTGATTGTCTTTATAGTGGATTTATACGGTATTTTTCCATTTCAATGGTATTTAAACAACAACAAAAAACATTCTATTAATTATATAAATTTTCAGTGGTAAAAATATAATTTGTAATTTAAATATGTATTTTTGTGATTGACTCAGACACTGAGTGTACAAAACATTAAGGACACCTTCCTATTGAGTTACACCCCCCCCTTTTTCCCTCAAAACAGCCTAAATTCGTCAGGGTATGTACTCTACAAGGTGTTAAAAGCATTCCACAGGGATACTGGCCTATGTTGACTCCAATGCTTCCCAGAGTCGTGTCAAGTTGAGTGGATGTCCTTTGGGTGGTGGACCATTCTTGAAACACACGAAAACTGTTGGATGTGAAAAACCCATTAGCGTTGAAGTTCTGGACACAAACCGATGGGCCTGGCACCTACTACAATATGCAGTTCAAGGGCACTACAATCTTTTGTCTTCCATTCAACTTCTAAATTGCATACATCCATAATCCATGTCTCAATTGTCTCAAGGCATAAACATAATTCTTTAACCTGTCTCCTCCCCTTCATCTACACTGATTGAAGTGGATTTAACAAGTGACATCAATAAGGGATCATAGCTTTCACCTGGATTAACCTGGTCAGTCCATGTTATGGAAAGAGCAGGTGTCCGTAATGTTTTGTACACTCAGTATGTTTATTGGTTGGGGGAAAAAATGAGTTTAGAGACTGTGCGATTGATGAATTCTATTTACCAAGCACACTAAGTTTGCCAGTTGTTTTCTTTTCATGGCTCCAGAAAATGTGTCTGGTTCTATCCAGGGCCGGGGACCATTGGACTTGTCCCAGGGTTGGGGTAAACGGAGAGGGTATTTTCCCTCCACCCTAACAGACTACCCTGCGAGCCCTCTCAGGTATAGCATGAAAGTAAACCTCAGCCCGCCAGACAGAAACCGCTGGCCAACTCTATAATGCCCCAGATGTTAGTACCTGAGCAGCAACCACTGGCCAGCTCTATAAATGCCCCAGATGTTAGTACCTGAGCAGCAACCACTGGCCAGCTCTATAAATGCCCCAGATGTTAGTACCTGAGCAGCAACCGCTGGCCAGCTCTATAAATGCCCCAGATGTTAGTACCTGAGCAGCAACCACTGGCCAGCTCTATAAATGCCCCAGATGTTAGTACCTGAGCAGCAACCACTGGCCAGCTCTATAAATGCCCCAGATGTTAGTACCTGAGCAGCAACCACTGGCCAGCTCTATAAATGCCCCAGATGTTAGTACCTGAGCAGCAACCACTGGCCAGCTCTATAAATGCCCCAGATGTTAGTACCTGAGCAGCAACCGCTGGCCAGCTCTATAATGCCCCAGATGTTAGTACCTGAGCAGCAACTTGACATTAAACTGAGAAGAACGGGCAGACACACACATGTATTTATTTATTTATTTAACTATGCAAGTCAGTTAAGAACAAATAATTCTTATTTACAATGATGGCCTACACCGGCCAAACCCGGGCCAATTGTGCACCGCCCTGTGGGACTCCCAATCACGGCCGGTTGTGATACAGCCTGGATTCAAACCAGAGTGTCTGTAGTGACCCCTCTAGCACTGAGATGCAGTGCCTTAGACCACTGCGCCACTCGGGAGCCATACTGACAGATGGAGGGATGAATGGACAGACAGACAGGCAGACAGACATACACACTGGCCATATGGCATTTCGGATAGCTGTGCTGTGCTGCTGTGCTGTTATGTGCTGCTGTGCTGTGCTGTGCTGCTGTGCTGTGCTGTGCTGCTGTGCTGTGATGTGATGTGCTGTGCTGTTATGTGTTGCTGTGCTGTGCTGTTATGTGTTGCTGTGCTGCTGTGCTGCTGTGCTGTTATGTGCTGCTGTGCTGTGCTGTTATGTGCTGCTGTGCTGTGCTGTTATGTGCTGCTGTGCTGTGCTGTTATGTGCTGCTGTGCTGTGCTGTGCTGTTATGTGCTGCTGTGCTGCTGTGCTGTTATGTGCTGCTGTGCTGTGCTGTTATGTGCTGCTGTGCTGTGCTGTTATGTGCTGCTGTGCTGTGCTGTTATGTGCTGCTGTGCTGTGCTGTTATGTGTTGCTGTGCTGTGCTGTTATGTGCTGCTGTGCTGTGCTGTTATGTGCTGCTGTGCTGTGCTGTTATGTGCTGCTGTGCTGTGCTGTTATGTGCTGCTGTGCTGTGCTGTTATGTGTTGCTGTGCTGTGCTGTTATGTGCTGCTGTGCTGTGCTGTTATGTGCTGCTGTGCTGTGCTGTTATGTGCTGCTGTGCTGTGCTGTTATGTGCTGCTGTGCTGTGCTGTTATGTGCTGCTGTGCTGTGCTGTTATGTGCTGCTGTGCTGCTGTGCTGTTATGTTTTGCTGTGCTGTGCTGTGCTGCTGTGCTGTTATGTGTTGCTGTGCTGCTGTGTTGTGCTGTGCTTGCGCGACATATGTAGGTTATTGACTTCTTTCCAATACATTTTAGGTTTGGAAAAGGCACAAAATATGACATCGTTATAGGATCCCAAATAATATGGGTGCATAACAAATTTAAAGGATTAAGGATTACATTTATTTCTATCTTCAATTTGCACACAAGGTCCAACCTAAACTTGACTCCTGCTTTTAACCCAACCCCTCTAAAACAGAGATGTGCGGGGGACTGTTGTTGTCAGCTCGGGGATTCAAAATGGCAACCTTTTGGTTACTGGCCCAACGCTCTAAGTAGTGTACCATAAAGTGAAAAGAGTGCCATGGGAAAGCCAAAAGGTTTATGTGCCAGAAGACACAAATAGTGACAAAGACTTTCTGGCTATTTAATTACAGGCTTCTTAATGGCTTCCATGTTGCACTGGAATACCACTGGTGGTGGTGGAGGGATGGAAAGAGAGGGATGGGGGAGGGATGGAGTAAGGGATGGGGGAATGATGGAGGGAGGGAGAGAGGGAGGGATAGAGACAGGGAGGGAGGGTTGTGGAGAAGGAGAGAGGGAGAGGGATGAAGGTCGGAGGTAGGATTGGGGTGGGATAGAGACGGAGGGAGGGTGGAAAGGATGAAGGGAGAGAGACATTGATGGAAGGAGAGGGAAGGGGGGGATGGAGAAAGGGAGAGAGGGAAGGAGAGAGGAAATAGGAGGGAGAAATAGTGAAGGAGGGAAGGTTGAAGAGAGGGGAAGGGAGGAAAGGAGAGTGAGCAAAGGAGGGCAGGATGGAGGGAGAGGAGGGACAGGGAGAGAGGGATATAACGAGAGGGAAGGAGAGAGAGAAAGAGGGAGGGTGAGTGAGTGACTGAGTGGGTGAGTGAGTGAGTTGGTGAGTGAGTGACATCAGAGTGCTTAACTGTATCCAGATTGTGGCTAATTAAGTAGGGAGCATGCTGTAATGGAAACTGAGTTCAAACTCCTTCACAGGTGTCAAAGAAGACAGAGAAACAATACCTTCTAAATAATGTGGAAAGAGTTTGTATGGGGCACGGGGAGGGGGAATGGGGTGTGCACGGGTAGCGGGCTCCTCTCCTCTCTGGTGGAGTGTGTGTGTGACATTTTTTCTCCATTCGGTCAGGAATTGGACCTGAAGAGATCCATCTCTGTGCTTCACATTTGTGGCTTGTGTTCTTGGGTTTTATAGAACTAAGCGCCACGCACCCATTTTCCCTGCGCCTGCCCGCCTAACCTTGCATAAGTGTAGTATGCCACGCTATACACACTATTGTCTCTGAGTAGAGTGGAGTCTTTATTATCCCGAGGGTCAATTCAGAACAAAGTGTTTTGTTGGTAGCTTAGAAAATAATATATTTTTCTTCAGAGGGAGTTGCTGTGGTTTATCGTAGTGGTACACACATATCTTTCTTTGCAATTATATTCCCGGGACACATAAAATAACGTCCCAGACATGGGTGTGCAGATGGAGACTAATGTCCACATGAGTCAAGAGAGAAATGGGGGGGATGAGTCCCAAGGGCACCCTATTCGCTGTAGTGCACTAGTCCTAAGAGGCCGTAGTGCACTACTTTTGACCAGAGTCCTAAGAGGCCGTAGTGCACTACTTTTGACCAGAGTCCTAAGAGGCCGTAGTGCACTACTTTTGACCAGAGTCCTAAGAGGCCGTAATGCACTACTTTTGACCAGAGTCCTAAGAGGCCGTAGTGCATGGTACAGGGAATAGGGTGCCATTTGGGATGTAACTGGGGACATATAAGTCTCTGAATGAAGCCTATGAATCTTATTCACTGTTAGTTATTAGGTTTAGTAAATTTACCAGAGATTAATATGAATAAGTCTTTGGAGATGTTGGCAATACAGTTTGTAATGACCTTTTGTAATCCTATAAGGCTTAATGTTAAGACCTACCGCTTTAATACCTGCATGCAATACCATCCCAGCAAGCAAATTGGTTGCAATGACGTCCGGTTGACGTTTTTGTGACATCATGGTCAGGTTGCATTCTGATTGTATTAGACGTCTAATTGTGTTGTTTTAGGCATCTTTTTAGCAACCAGAAATAAATGTCTTTACTGTAACTGGTTGTCCTGTGGTTATCTGTTGTCACTTCGACCAGAAAAACAGATTTCAACCAAAGATTACATCAATATGACGTCCAAAACCAATGTTGCTTGCTTGTCATTGTTATAATCACATCTAGGAATAATGGCGCTGGAGAGAATGGCTGCCGTTTTACAGTCTCCAAACCAATTGTGCTATTGTGTGTGTTTTTTCCCGTTATTTCTAACTTATTTTGTACATAATGTTTCTGCCACCGTCTCTTATGACCGAAAATAACTTCTTGAAATCAGGACAGCGATTACTCACCTCACATTGAAATACGATTTTTTCTTTAACGAGTTGGACGAGAGGGATTTACTCCAGACACCCGACAAGGCCCTCATCCCTGTCATTCGCATGAGAAAGAGACGGAGATATCGAAGACGAAGGTCGAGGTGCCTTGTAAGGATCCGGCGGCGAGTGGGTAATTTGCCTTTACCATCGGTCCTACTAGCCAATGTACAATCATTGGATAATAAAATAGACGAACTACCAAAGGGACATTTAAAAACTGTAATATCTTATGTTTCACCGAGTCGTGGCTGAACGACGACATGAATAACATACAGCTGGCGGGTTTTTCACTGTATTGGCAGGATAGAATACAGTAGCCTTTGGTAAGACAAGGGGTGGCAGTCTATCTATGTTTGTAAACAAATGCTGGTGCACGATATCTAAGGAAGTCTCAAGGTTTTGCTCGCCTGAGGTAGAGTATCTCATGATAAGCTTGACTCTGTACCGGTACCACCTGTATATAGCCTCGATACTGTTATTTTCACTGTCATTTAACAGTTTTTTTTTCTTTACTTATCTATTGTTTACCTAATACCTATTTCTTACTTAAAAATTGCACTGTTGGTTATGGCTTGTAAGTAAGCATTTCACTGCGAGGAATACCTGTTGTATTCGGCGCACGTGACAAATAAACTTTGATTTGATTTGAAGCTGAAGACCACACTATTTACCAAGAGAGTTTTCATCTACATTCTTCTTAGCTGTCTATTTACCACCACAAACCGACGCTAGCAATAAGACCGGACTAAATGAGCTGTATACAGCAATAAGCAAACAGGAAAATGCTCGTCCGGAGGTGGAGCTCCTAGTGGCCGGGGACTATAATGCAGGGAAACTTAAAAAACTATAATGCAGGGAAACGTTTTGCCTCATTTCTACCAGCATGTTAAATGTGCACCCAGAGGGAAAACCACTCTAGACCACCTTTACTCCACACACAGAGATGCATAGAAAGCTCTCCCTCGACCTCCATTTGGCAAATCTGACCATAATTATATCCTCCTGATTCCTGCTTACAAGCAAAAATTAAAGCAGGAAGTACCAGGGACTCGGTCAATGAAAAATTGCTCAGATGAAGCAGATGCTAAGCTACAGGACTGTTTTGGTAGCACAGACTGGAATATGTTCCGGTATTCTTCTGATGGCATTGAGGAGTACACTACATCAGTCACTGGTCTCATCAATAAGTGCATCGATGACGTCGTCCCCACAGTGACTGTACGTACATACCCCAACCAGAAGCCATGGATTTCCGGCAACATCCGCACTGAGCTAAAGGGTAGAGCTGCCGCTTTCAAGGAGCAGAACTCTAACCCGGAAGCTTATATGCCCTTCGACGAACCATCAAACAGGAAAGCGTCAATACATGACTCAGATCGAGTCGTACCACAATGGCTCCGACGCTCATCGGATGTGGCAGGGCTTGCAAACTATTACAGACTACAAAGGGAAGCACAGCCACGGGCTGCCCAGTGACACGAGCCTACCAGAAGCGCTACATGTATGTCTTTGCTCGCTTCGAGGCAAGTAACACTGAAATATGCACGAGAGCGTTAGCTGTTCCGGATGACTGTGAGATCACGCTCTCCGTAGCCGATGTGAGTAAGACCTTTAAACAGGTCAACATTCACAAGGCCGCAGGGCCAGACGGATTACCAGGACATGTACTCCGAGCATGCGCTGACCAACTGGCAAGTGTCTTCACTGACATTTTCTACTTCTCCCTGTCTGAGTCTGTAATACCAGCATGTTTCAAGCAGACCACCATAGTCCCTGTGCCCAAGAACACTAAGGTAACCTGCCTAAATGACTATCGACCCGTAGCACTCACATCTGTAGCCATGAAGTGCTTTGAAAGGCTGGTCATGGCCCACATCAACACCATTATCCCAGAAACCCTAGACCCACTCCAATTTGCATACCGCCCTAACAGATCCACAGATGACCCATCTCAATCGCACTCCACACTGCCCTTTCCCACCTGGACAAAAGAAACACCTACATGAGGATGCTGTTCATTGACTACAGCTCAGTAGTCAACACCACAGTGCCCTCAAAGCTCATCAATAAGCTAAGGACCCTGGGACTTAACACTTCCCTCTGCAACTGGATCCTGGACTTCCTGATGGGAAGCCCCCAGGCGGTAAGGGTAGGTAACAACACATCCGCCACGCTGATCCTCAACATGGGGGCACCTCAGGGGTGCGCCCTCAGTCCCCTCATGTACTCCCTGTTCACTCATGACTGCATGTTTAGGTATGACTCCAACACCATCATTAAGTTTGCTGATGACACAACAATGGTAGGCCTGATCACAGACAAGGACAAGACAGCCTATAGGGAGGAGGTCAGAAACCTGGCCGTGTGGTGCCAGGACAACAACCTCTCCCTCAACGTGATCAAGACAAAGGAGATGATTGTGGACTACAGGAAAAGGAGGACCGAGCACGCCCCCATTGTCATTGACGAGGCTGCAGTGGAGCAGGTTGAGAGCTTCAAGTTCCTTGGTGTCCACATCACCAACAAACTAACATGGTCCTAGCACACCAATACAGTTGTGAAGAGGGTACGACAAAACCTATTCCTCCTCAGGAGACTGAAAAGATTTGGCATTGGTCCTCAGATCCTCAAACAGTTCTACAGCTGCACTATCGAGAGCATCCTGACTGGTTGCATCACGGCCTTGTATGGCAACTTCTTGGCCTCCGACCGCAAGGCACTACAGAGGGTAGTGTATACGACCCAATTCATCACTGGGGCCGTATACACTACCGTCGGGCCCTCATACCACCCTCATGGAGTCTGTTTCTGACCGTTTGAGCAGACACATGCACATTTGTGGCCTGCTGGAGGTCATTTTGCAGGGCTCTGGCAGTGCACCTCCTTGCACAAAGGCGGAGGTAGCGGTCCTGCTGCTGGGTTGTTGCCCTCCTACGGCCTCCTCCACGTCTCCTGATGTACTGGCCTGTCTCCTGGTAGCGCCTGCATGCTCTGGACACTACGCTGACAGACACAGCAAACCTTTTTGCCACAGCTCGCATTGATGTGCCATCCTGGATGAACTGCACTACCTGAGCCACTTGTGTGGGTTGTAGACTCCGTCTCATGCTACCACTAGAGTGAGAGCACCGCCAGCATTCAAAAGTGACCAAAACATCAGCCAGGAAGCATAGGAACTGAGAAGTGGTCTGTGGTCACCACCTGCAGAATCACTCCTTTTTTGGGGGTGTCTTGCTAATTGCCTATAATTTCCACCTTTTGTCTATTCCATTTGCACAACAGCATGTGAAATTTATTGTCAATCAGTGTTGCTTCCTAAGTGGACAGTTTGATTTCACAGAAGTGTGATTGACTTGGAGTTACATTGTGTTGTTTAAGTGTTCCCTTAATTTTTTTGAGCAGTGTATATACTGTATTCTAGTCAATGCCCATCCTATATAACTACTGCTGTACACACCTTTTCTATTCATATACTGTTCATACTGTCTAAACACACCATTCACATACATATATTTCACTGAGTGTACAAAACATTAAGAAACCCTTCCTAATATTGAGTTGCACCCTGTTTTGCCCTGAGAACAGCCTCAATTCGTCTGGGTATTGACTCTACAAGGTGTGAAGGCTGGCCCGTGTTGACTCCAATGCTTCCCACAGTTGTGTCAAATTGGCTGGATGTCAGTTAGGTGGTGGACCATTCTTGATACACACAGTGTTGCAGTTCTTGACACAAATGGTGCACCTGGCATCTACTACCATACCTTCGTTTAAAGGCACTTATCTTTTATCTTGCCCAATCACCCTCTGAATGGCCACATACACAATCCATATCTCAATTGTCTCAAGGCTTAAAAATCCTTCTTTAACTTGTCTCCTCCCCTTCCTCTACACTGATTGAAGTGACATCAATAAGTGACTACAGCTTCACCTGGATTCACCCGGTCAGTCTGTCTCATGGAAAGAGCAGGACACCTGACACCACTCGGTGCATATTCCAGACTCTGACATTGCTCGTTCTGATATTGATCATTCCGATATGTCAGTTTTTTGTGATTTTTCTTACTTTTGGATTTATTTTGAGATATTGCTGGGCTGTTGGAGCTAGAAATATAAGCATTTCACTGCACCTGTGATATCATCTGAAAAACTGTGTACATGACCTATACATTTGATTTGGTTAACACACTGTTCCTAGGCCATCATTGAAAATAAGAATTTGTTCTTAACTGACTTGCCTAGTTAAATAAAGGTAAAATTAAAATTAAAATAAAATTAATTTGACCAGACCACTATGGTCTCAATGGATCAATTTGGTTGACATTGCTTATAATGTTAGTAGTAAGATTCTGCAATGTGCATCTCACACAATCATTGTCAAAACATAATTGTGATTAGCTAGGTTTCCATCCAATTGGTAACAGATTTTTATGCAAATATTCAAAAATCTGCATTAAAAAATATGTGCATTTTCGTACAGGTGAGGTGTTTCCAGTAAACGGACTTGTTGTGGATAAAAATCAGTGTGTGATGACGTAATGCACACAACATTTACTTTTTCGTTTCAGTTTTCTTGTGTGAATAAAAATCTAAAGTTCAATGTGTTTCCATTGCATTTTCAACTGAACAGATAGTTTTGTCACAAAAACGTGTTGCATGAAATAGCAAATGTGCCTTCTCTGGTCTTGGCATCTGAGCTCTGGCCAACAGCTAGCAGATACAGTGCCTGCAGGGTGTGCAGATAGGCTAATATACATGATGAGATTATTATGGATAAGAGCAAGAATGTTTTGGGGGGTCAAAGGTCAGTCAAGCATCTATCAGCATGTCATCAGAATAAGACCCTCGGTATTTATTGGAAAGGAGCATCAAGCTCATCACCTTGCACTTTCACCACCTGGTGAAGTTCATCATAGTTGATCTGTATGAGTCATAGTGGGAGGACCCCACACCGTATCATCGAGTCACTCCAAGTTTACTTCCATATGATGAAGGTTATTATATCAATATTTGCACATAAATGCGTTTCCACCTCCATTTATTGCATAACGAATTTCACCGACACAAGAAGATCCCACCATGTCAAACGAACAAATTATCTGTTGGCATGTATAACATTGTACCGAAACTTCCTGTTTCCATTACAGCTGCCGTGTTTTTTAAATGTATCGTATGATATGACTTTACTTGCACAACAGATGTGGGTGGAAACGTGGTTACTGAGAATGATAGTTTCATAGTAACTAATCCTATATTTTTTCTTGAAGATGATCTGAATCGTTTCCATCTACAGACATGTAAAACCCTCTCATGCATTTAATATCTTACTGATGCAGAATACTTTACGACTCGTTCAACCGTTAATTATCCAATTAAATTAATTAATTAAGGTTCCAAGCAGCACCGATTATATTCGTTCTATGTTCTATCATAGCATTTAGAGTCCGAAGTGAAGAGTTTTGTTGGTCTTTCTATAAAATCCCACGCAGGATGAAATGTTACAAAATGTGCTATTTCATCACCCCATTACTCTACGGAATATGTTAATGAAAATGCTGCAATTTCATGTCTTTTATAGAATGATTCCCTGAACAAAACAACTTTTATCCAAACATGGATAGGTCTTTAAACATACCAATTAAATCAATAAAACACATTGGAAGACTTGGGAAACAAACGATACCCACAGTTAAAAAGTTTATTTGGGATTCGTGATGTTTTGACGTTATCTGATTACTCCAAGAACTTGATTTGGAATATACTGTGGGTAGTGGCATGCTACTTTATTTTAACGTTTATATTTTTGTGAATATTGAAATTGTTTGTGTCCATTGAGCTGCATGTTACATGATGGAGGGGGGGTATGTCACTAAACACCAACAAGTGATGCCTTCAAACCGGTGTGAATCAGACTTGAATATACCTCACCACATCAATTTAGAGTAAAAAAAATTATCAACTTATTATCAATATATTGTTATCTAATTTTAGCCGGTAATTGTGATGGAAATTGAAGGCACAACGTAATAATGCAATGTATATTTGAATATCGGCACAAACGATGAGTTGTGGTAATAATCATTAATATAACGTTTATTCAATAAATTAAATTACATTTAAGGGAATTTAATCAGAAATTAAGTGTCGAAATATTAAAAACTTAACCGATTATGTAGATGCAGTTTCTCTTTTACAGGTATCGTTTAGTGTATCTTATCTTAGTTGGGATATGTTATTGCCTTTCATGGAGCTTAACCTACTGTAATACGATTTTAAAAATAGTTATTTTTTATTTTAAACTGAGCTCATGGAATTGTTTAGCAGTCAGACAAAACAATGATATAGTCTACCACACATTCACACACACACACACACACACACACACACACACACACACACACACACACACACACACACACGCACACGCACGCGCACGCGCACGCGCACGCGCACGCACACAAACACAAACACACACACACACTCAGGAATACACTAATCCAAATGGAGAGTCCAAACAAAGCTGCCAGTTGTTGTTTGGATCAAGAGGGATATAGGACGAAAACAGATGCAGCAGGCTGGATGGTATGGTCTGGCTATGGTTGACCATCCCATTTCAAATCATATCAACGTTCACCTCCTTGACGTATAGTGGGCTACAGTATTGACAGTGCAGTACGTCCCATTACGCACAGATGTGTACATTTTAGAGGGTCATGGACATGTCATGGATACTTATTTGATCCAAACGGTATAGTCGCGCTCCTCAATTTGTTCAGAGTTGTCAAACTAATATCTGTTTTTTAAATATTTTTATTGGACTGACATAATACAATAGGTTAGATCCTATATTTATTATTTTATTTTGGGTCGGGTCTCTGGACCCCGCCCTGTGTGCTACCGTTTATTTTACGACAAGGGTGAGTGAGGATGTATTTTACTGAGCGCATCCGGGCTCTGTCTGGGGAGACAGACTTTGAACTTGAACTCAGATCTTTTTGTCTAGTCATTATATGAACTTAAATAGGCAATATGGTATTTTATGAAATATCGATTGAAAGAAAGTGCATGGTTTGCATTTTTCTGTAGATTGAAGCCTGAGAAAGTTGGGTACCTTATCCGTAAGCGTTACCTTCTAATATCTGTTGACATATTGACATACAGGCCACCTGTGGGCTGCCATTCCCGTGTACCATATGTGCATCAGAGAAGCATCAGGGAGATTGAATGAAGTCAATGGCCATCTGCGTTTTCTAAAACATTGTGTCATGAAAATATGAAAAAATATCCGTCCTTTTCGGTCTTATTTCTCATTTGAGGGGAAATGGTCGTTTTAAATCCCTATAATGCCTATATGAGACATTTTGAAAATAAAACGTATAAGCCAAATACCAATTCCTCAACTCGATCCATATGAGACGCATGGCATTGTCAACCAGACACTTTTCGTTGGATTAAAGTGTGAGTTAAAATGAAAAGACGAAATTGTTTGGGCTATTTGCTCGACTGAAATAGGTCTATACCTGCTTAATGGGCAACCCCCGTCTTTTTTGGTTGTTGATTATTTCGCATTTAATTTGTTAGGTTATTGAAAACATGTTCCGATAGTATGCAGCACTTATGAAACAATAGGTTATAGAGAGGACCTTAGTGAGCCAATTCCAGCTGTGCTCTCGAATCTCAAACTTGATCGATACGAATTTGTGGACCTTTTTGAGATGTCTGAGACGACTTTGAAGGTATGAATAGACTACTTTTTAGAATGGTCGTCCTTGACCTTGACCTGTGACACAGACAGAGGCCATAAAGTGACATTTGAATAAGTGCGAGGATATTTACATATTGAGTCTTGAAAATAGAGAATAGAAGAGACGCATTTAAATAGAAATCTGAATAGGCTGTTTTTTAATGAAGGAAGCAGTCAGTTTTCTCATATCTCATGCTCGAACTGAAATTACTGAATGAACGTCTTGCAACTCTTATTAATATTTCAGTTATTGTGATAAATGTTTTATTTTTAAGTGTGCTTGATCAGTATGCAACTGAAATATAGAGCCTATTGACTTAAACGCACGAATGCATATGCCTATTGCAGGTTATTCACGCAAACGAGATTGAAGAGATCACAAGATGTAACATCTTTCCAAAAGTTGTGACATTGAACATATATAAATGCTATGTTCAACAATGCTTTATGTATTTGAGCATTTTTTTAAAGCTTTTTGTTAATGATTTGACATTATTTTTTATTTTATCAATCACAATCAGATCCTCGATCAAATTCATTCATGACTGGATGCGTATAGGCTAAATCTTGTCCTCTCAGACGTGTCCCTCTGGTTTCTTCTGGATGATGTGAGTATTCCTGAGATCCCATGACATTTGAACGCAATTCTGAATGTTTTCTTTGTCAGCCTGTTTCACATGTCTTTAGATGGATGTAGGGCATCTACGTTGGCCACATCTAAGGTATACCTCTCGAGGAGATGAGGTATGCATCGCACCATAATTCCAGGCTGCCTTCTAAAATGTATTGTTTGCGTTAAGTCTTGGGGAACTGCATTGTAGGGGAACTGCATTGAAAGATAGAGAAAATTCGAGAGAAAAAACGATAATTAATTGACTGAATGTGGGAGAGCACTCAAACATAAGAATACAGAGTATAGTAAATACATTTTATACTCAGCTGTTATCAATACCGTGTTATCTACCTACTTGGAAGTAGCCTACAGATGTAGGATCTTAATTTGATCACTCTTTTGTTTATGAGAATGTTCATGCACAGCAGGAAATGAAAACTTGCAGGGTATTGAAGGTTTAAATAGGCTTGTAAAGTTTGTAATTTCCACTTTAACATTTCAGACTTGATTTGCCCTAACGTAAAAGGTAACAACCCACACAAAAATTACAATTAATTATAATCCACATAATAATTCACATTTCCTGTTGCTGCAGCATTATTTTCCTACTGTAGCAAACCGTCTCAAATTAAGATCCTACATCTGTACTCATGCCGACACATGCATGCATTTGGGGATGTCTTGAGGTTTCAAAACGAGGCTGCTTCTATCTTCATTCTAAGTCTTCAAATTCTAAATTCACTTTCAATTATGATTTGTGTCATAGGCCACATGCATGAGAATATGTCACATTATTGGGGTATTTGTATGCATTTCTGATGGGTCGAAACAAAAACGACCGATGTGTTTTCATTATTCTTTGTAATACACAATACTTCTAAACTTCAGCTTGGAACTTTATTTGTATAATTAAATTGGAGCATGTCACATTTAATACACATTTATTCGTGTTGTTTTTCGGTTAGTATCATCAAACCTTTAAAATTATATTTCACACAGTATTTCTGTGGGGAAGGAACTTTGAATTGCAGCTAAATACGTCCGTGCATTGTATTGGGAATGTACTGTATAGGGCAGGCTACCACTCAATGCACCATGATGTCACCCCTTGTGAATGAAACACCTGTTGAAAATAGGGAAACTACACAGAACACGTTTCACAGAGCAGGTTTTACATTACATGTTGTCTTGATTGGACGTTGCTTTTGAATTTAAAATGCGTTACACGGTACAGTTCGTACATCCAACACAAGCAGAGAGCCCCACGTGGATCTGAAGAAATACTATGGCTGAGTGAGTATAACACGTTCATATTCTGAGGCTGGTATTGTCAATTTAATGCAAGTGTAGTACTTTGCAATTGTAACATACAAAATAAATTGTCATTATATTTTATCAACATTGAAAGCGTAAATAGAGGCAACGTTTGTATCAGCTGCCTGTTTGTGGTGTGGCATACATTATTAGTGTACATGTCCCACTGACAGAATAATCCTGACTTTTATTTTACCCCATGCAGTTTGATGCATAAAAGATAGGCCTTCATCAGTAGCCTATAGGGCATCCGTCCTTCCACACCCAATAACCAATGATTAACCCATTCAATTATGGAAGAGGATATTGCTGCACGTGCACAATCTATTCATATTAAATGTTAAACATTTCGGGATGTTTATGTTGTAGGAACGTTAGTAGCATAGACCTACAGATTCCGTATAGGCTACTGTAAATGTTAACATATTCATGTTTATATGTATTGTATTATAACATAATCTGATATTATATTGTGACTTATTATACTGTGTTAAAATAAATAATGTTTATATGGTATGTAATATATAATTTGTAAACAAGATACAATAATAATATTTCCTTATCAATAGCCTATGATGTTTGAAGTTACCAGTTCACTGAAGTCAAAGGTTATAGAGACCTTAACAAAAAATCAAGCTTATTTATTTGAGAAGAAACTACCAATAGGCCGGCAGTGTGTCAATAACCGTGATGGTCTTTTGTTGTACTGTCTGGACAGCGGCTGTCTGAGCTCTACCTTGAACTTGGACTTCCGACGAGATGTGTCTGCATCTGCATCTGGAGTGATTCAAATAATTGGACACATTGCTTCTCTATACTCTATATACATACTCTATACCTATATTCCCTATACTTTTCTTACTAACATTGATTCCGCTGATTGCTGCTTTTTTAAAGGGAGGTTCAGCCTCTTGGTTGTGTTACCTTAGTTGAATGCACAGATTGCAAGATGCTCTGCATAAGCTAAATGGAAATGAGCCAAGAGACAATATGCCTACATGTAGGTCCTGTGCAGGCTAAATTAAGACAATCTATCCTATTGTACGCCTGCATGCCATATTTGGATATGAATATATACTTGAACGTCTTTTTATTAGATGCATGGGAATCCATTTGATGATTAGTATCCACCGCAGCGAGGGAATTCATGTTGTTTGTCAAATTCAAACTTTTCTTATGACGTCTGTATCCCACTGTGATGTTACACAGCCTACATTCTGAATCTCATATGTGAAGCTGCATTGTTTACGCAAGCTTTTTACAGAGCTGACCTCTTGTTGTTTCCCCCAAAACCTTATGGCCTATTGAAAGGGAAAACTGCTTGAAATGGGTACATTTGAAACACATTCAGAATCAAAATAGTATGGTCAAATAACAAGTCGCTGTCTGCGGTATTAGTCCGTGTGAATGTACTGGGTTTAAGGAGCACCTTTGTTATTTCATATTCCTTAGATCCAAGAAAGAAGCGCTTTTGCTCTTTGGCACTACTGCAACTCAAAACAGCAACGCAAACACCGAGGCTTATACAGTGCAATGGCCCTTAGCTATGTGCCAAGTATCTATAGGCTACATCTACACTCCCCGAACTATGTAGTTGGCTAGTGAAGCAGAAACGTTTCATTTGGCTCTAGTCTATAATACAGCATTTTGGATTTGAGATTAAGATCCATTTGACCTCAAATCCAAAATGTTATAGAGTATAGACCCAAATAAAACCTTTTATCTTCACTGTCCAAATAAATACAGTATGTCTATATCTATAATTGTTTCGCATAGACCCTGAAAAACGTTGCTTGACTGATTACCAACTTGGTATAACAAGACAAAATCCCCCTCACAATAAAACAAACATAGTATGCTATTTGTGGTTCAGACCTACTCTGCATCGCGCATGTATATGCAAATGTATTTCAATTGCCTAATCTCGAATAGGAAATCGTAAATGATGAAACATATCCGCAATGCGACATTAACCGATATTGATAGTTCAGTATCTCATCTCAAGACGCACGTGAGGAAATCCACCCTCCTCTGTCAGGCAGTCTCCCCTCCCCCTAGGTTTGCTCGTGCATGCCTAGGTGTGGCCCTCGCGCGGATTTGGTTATGAACTGTTTGCGGTTAGCAGGCACACAAGCACTTAAACAGTCACCTTTTCTATTCATTTAAGAAGAATTTTGATTTACCTGCACATAAAGAAGCTCAACCAAGGATTGTAGTTGGCTGTCAGATATTGTGATATTTGAATCACTGTTATCTTGAGCTGATACATGCCTTTAGGTGCACTTTATCAGCAATAGGGTAGTAAATACAGGCAACAATCTTCAACGATTTATAAATGCTGCACATGTTGCGTCATTTTACATCGCTGAGTGTAAATGTTTTTTCCCTTGTGGATGACAAAATAAAGTCAAAATTACAAAAAGTCAATGTCTAAAATATATTTAAGAACTGTTTGAATCAAATCCGTCATCAAATGATTTCGTGGACTTGGCTCAAAATAACATTCATATTTAACTGTTATTAGCTTATATTATCAAGGAAAAAAATCAAATAGTCTGCATTATTTTATTCAAAAATGTATATGGTTATTCTGAGATATCAACTTGTTCAGGCTACTGTAGTCATACATGCTAACGTAACAGAAAAAGTATACTGTTTTTACACAGATATTAGTCGTAGGCTTGCCTGAGCGCACCAGACGCAGGCCTGTCATACACGAGGCACTGCTGAATACAGGGTCTGAAAGAAGATGGTCGAAACTGCATGTGCACAGGAAGAAACCTGAGCCAACATGACTAACTTTCCAAACCTAGAATCCCAGAATCCTTGAACACTCGAGTTGTGTGTGTGTGTGTGTGTGTGTGTGTGTGTGTGTGTGTGTGTGTGTGTGTGTGTGTGTGTGTGTGTGTGTGTGTGTGTGTGTGTGTGTGTGTGTGTGTGTGTGTGTGTTTGTGTGTGTGTGTGTGTGTGTAAGCGCACTATGATATGATATACTATGCTTTGCTATGCATATGTATTCATCTGTATGTATGGAAAAGTGATTAATTTAACAAAAACCAATATTTGGTGTAAAATAAGAAATGTGACTTAATGTCGATTGAAACGTGTTTTAATCTACGTATCCTAGACGCACATACATAGTTCCTACAGAACACTGCTTTGGCATTAGTAATACACACCTATAAAATTACTTTTTAATCTGACGTCTCATTCCATACTTTAATTCGATTAATATATATTTCCATGTTCCTTTCAATAAAAAAACTCGAACAAAATATCTAATTTATTTTATTTGTGGGTTGCTTTGAGAAGTTATCTGTGATAATTCCAATTCACTTTTACGCATGGTTTTACGCATGGTTTTACGCATGGGTATTTTGATTGATGAGTTTTTCATGCCTATAAATATATTTTAGAGTTCATTACTTTACAAATATCATGATCGTGCAGGATATGTTTCAAACCATGTTTCCAAATGTGAGCGCATATTTAGGTTAAATTAAGTGCACGAAACTCCATCTCGAGATTGATCTTTGTCGTTTGCTTATTCAATTAAACAACTAAAAAACGAGCCTATTCACTACACTTTGATGACTTAAACGACTAACATATTTCTGTGGTAATTTTGATAATTATATGTTTGATTTTCAAGCATAGCCTGAAGTTGACAAGGCAGTTAGCTAGTCGTAAATAACTGTAGTAGTTTCGACATAGAGCTTTACCTGCAATCAATCGGCAGGGTAGCCTAGTGGTTAGAGCGTTGGACTAGTAACCGGAAGGTTGCAAGTTCAAATCCCCGAGCTGACAAGGTACAAATCTGTCGTTCTGCCCCTGAACAGGCAGTTAACCCACTGTTCCTAGGCCGTCATTGAAAATAAGAATTTGTTCTTAACTGTCTTGCCTAGTTAAATAAAGGTAAAAAAATATATATATATAAAATAAAATCACTCCATCCATTCATCCATCCATCCCGTATTGCACACCAGAGGCTGCTTCAGAGACTTCTACGTGATCCGCCAAGATACTGCGTAATTCTCACTATACCACCAGTGAGATTGCACCACAGTTTTAGACATTGCAATGTTTCCGATTTGGTACAGATATAGAAGTATTTGAGACAGTTTGTTACAGCAGGAAAATAATCCTGCAACAACAGAACATTTTAAATACTATGAGGATTACAATTAATTTTAAAAAATTGTAGGGGTTGATACATTTTCGTAAGGGAAAATCAAGTTTGAAATGTCAAACTTCAGAACCTTTTTTAAACCTCAAATACACGACAAGTTTAAATGAAAACGTCCTGCGTTGAATGAAGGTTTTCCTGCAACAAGGTGATCAAATTAAGATCATACATTATCTGGCTTGTTCTATTCTGTTCTATTCTATTCTATTCTGTTCTAATCTATTGCATTGGAAAAACCGACACATTGTTAAAAATCCGCATAGAAAATAATTAATAATTCACTGCGCTATAGAGGAAATCCTTATGTAAACAAATGGCTGGTACTAAATCGCATGCTTTATGTGGTGAGCAGGCAGGGGAGCACACATGGTAGCCCCACCACAGGTATGTAGGTTCCTACGCGGTCTGTCCACCATCACCATGGGGACCTGCCTAGCGGGTGTGGTGGTGATGCGGGCCCCAACCCAAAGTTTACTTCCCAAATGATTCTTCCAGGCCTGCTGCCCGGCGAGACAGAGCTAGCACGATTTTACGGACGTGTCTGTTAAATCTGGACAGAACTCAATTCCTGACATGTGCATTTAGCAGCTGCTGTTCAACGCTTGTTCACAACACTACGCTAGGCTAAGCTATATCACACTATAGTGAAATTATTCAATTGGTGCTTGAAAAGTACATGCGTAACTGTCGGCAAGTGGTTGATTTTAGTTGATGGTGTACAGCTAGGCAGCGTTTCCCAAATCGCTGCTGGGGACCCCAAGGGGTGCACGTTTTGTTCCTTTCCCTAGCACCACACAGCTGATTCAATTAATCAAAGCCTGATGATTAGTTGACTATTTGAATCAGCTGTGAAGTTCAAACATCCAAATGTGCACACCTTGGGGTCTCCAGGAGCGAGTTTGGGAAACGCTGCCCGGGCCTATGCTTGTGAGGTAAGAACATAACAACGAGGTTGGGGTCAGTTCCATCCGATCTATGTCCGGTCAATTTAGGAAATTAATCAGTTCATGAATTGAACATTCACCGTAATTTCCATTGTTTCATTTTCGCATAAGGTTGCTGGAATGGAATTGATGATAGTCGACCCCTATCCTGACCTCTACTCCTGCATGCATGTTGCAGCATACTAGACTTCTGGATCAGTTGTTTCTTGTATATTTATAAGCGGTGTTGGGGAGTAGTGAACTACATGTAGTAGTCACCAGTAATTGAACTACATTTTGCAGTAGTTTGGTGGTAGCTGAACTATATTCAAATGATGGTAGTGTTTCCAGTAGTTAATTACTGGAAATACACCCTACTTTCTTTGCAAAAATAAAATATGGGAGTAGTCAAGAATTTCCTTTCTTTTTTGGAAGCTCACCTGCCTGATTCTCACTTGAAACATGTTTTGTTCTTGTTTAATAGGCCAAACTACACATTCTGTTAAGATCTGACTCCAAAGTGATCTGTTCTTGCAATTTGTAGTCTATGACATTTCAGACTTAGATATACTAATTTATCACGAAGTAGTTTGCATGTAGCGAACTACTTTTTCAAAGTAACTTTAGTTAATTCAACTATGTGTTTCTTAAGAGTAGCTTTAGTGTAGCTTAAAACTTCTTCCAGTGTGAAGTAGCTTGGTAAAACTATATTTTCAGAATAGCTTCCCCAACAGTGTTTATAGGTTTGCTATGTGGGTAAATAAGGAAATATAACAGGAAATATTATATTGGACATGATTTGGCTCATGGAGATGTAACATTTTAAGTCTCATTGAGATGTTTAATCATTACCATGTATTATAATTATATAGAGGATGCTCCATCGCTCGCATGAGGGTAGCTTCACTAGAATGTTTTAAATCTCAGTTATCAGAATACTAAGAGATGATAGGAAGATCTACTTCTGCATGATCATATGGCTTCGTTAGAATTAGGTTATGGTATAGGAGGAAATATTTGGACTTTCGAAGCACTGAAACTTGTATTGTGTCATTGTTGGGTGCTAGTTTACTGCAGATAAAGAATATCCTGAACGAATAATGGTCTTATAACCCAAAGTAATGCAATTATAACTCTATCGTTGAGTAGACCTTTTATTGCGCAGGGAAATGTAATGTAACCCATCTACCCAATATACATGTTGTTGTCTTCACACGTATAAGGACGCATAGGACTATAACTGTATTGTCATAGGCCGGGCCTGCACGCTTTTCAAGAAGCTTACCGCCCGATACAGAACGTTGGAGTTATTTGACATACCTGTATAACACCCAAACTTACAGATCCATTCATTATCTATGGCACTTCCACTCTCAACCAGAGGAACAAGATTGAAAAAGGACTCTAAATGAATCATAACCATAGTCATTTTTCATGCTGTAGAAATTATTGGCGTGATATCTTTATCAGGTAAATATGTATCTCTAGGGGAAAATGCTCAATATTTGGTTACAAGTTAAAGGTTTTCTTTTTTTTTAACTGCCCGCTTGGCAACTCCCCATTAATAAGAGAACACTATGTATACTTGGAATCGTGTGGTGGGTAAACCTCGCTACAAAAATTACATTGCAACATTTGTATAAGCATATAAACCATCCATCGAAATCCATATAACATGGATAACATTTATTAACACTTCACAGTGGCAACGTTTCATGACAGAAAGCACATGCGTTAGTTGTAATAGTCTAATGCATTGTTATTGCACGTCTGTCTGTCTCCTCTTCGCCACACAGCCACATACCTATTAGTTGACTTGTCCCTTTAAAAACACCGGAAATTACTCGAGCCATATATTGGAGTGCAGTCCTTCCTTGTCTTTCTACTTACTAGCCACTCCGCAGGTATTTCAGAGCCAGGGTCTGTAAACTACAGAAGGACTTTTCATGCATACTCGACAGCGTGAGTGTGAAGTTCATTCTTGTCTGTCTAGACTCTGATTACGACCTTGTTTGTCTGCGTTTTTTTTTTTACCTTGACCTTGGACTTCCGTGCAGCTGCCATTTGGATGAGCCGGCCCTCCATATCTGTAATCTCCGGACAGTAGACAACAGAGTACTAGTTGTCTCTCTGACGACGAATTACAGCCATCTAGTTGTAGCCTGGCTTTCCTTTTCCTGTCTAGATATCCATCTAATGTGCACAACTCGGGCACAATGGTGGTACAACTGTTTCGCTATCAGCTTACAGTCGATTGGACCAGAGATTCAAGTGATCTGAATTATTTTAGGATAGGCCTAAGCATCACAAGTAAAACTGTTTAATTTGTTGAATATTCAGTAGTCCTGTCCTATTGTCAACCTCCAAAACACCGGGACAACCTTTGGCGTCCTAAACACATATTAGAAACATGTGACTTCCATCAGAACATTTACATTGCCTATGATTTTATGATTTTTATGATTTTCCACATGTTAATTTAGACTATTATTACCAGTTATAGACATTAATGCATTAGTCCAAAGGAAAGAAGGACAAATTAATCAGAAACGGAATCTTTATTCCAAACTATGAATATTTGTAATAAATAAATGGTTATGCACACAAATAAAGATTCGTACATGTGAACCAAGGCTCCCGTGTGGCGCAGCGCTCTAAGGCACTGCATCTCAGTGGCGTCACTACAGACCATGGTTCGATCCTGGGCTGTATCACATCCGGCCGTGATTGAGAGTCCCATAGGGCGGCGCACAATTGGCCCAGCGTCGTCCGGGTTAAGGTTTGGCAGGGGTAGGCCATCATTGTAAATAACAATGTGTTCTTAACTGACTGGCCTAGTTAAATACCATTTTTTTAAACCTGGTCCAACCGCTTATTTTTATTTCAGCTGACAGGGTATTATTAAAAATAGTGGAACTAACAAAACTCACTTGCGAGGTGAATTTTTCTGAAGTCTATCACTGGAAAAACGTACGTTTTTTTGCATAAGCATAGCTATCAATATTTCTTCGAAGACGAAGGCATACGATAAGAGCAAAATATAGACAGATCTAGCTTTAATTTAGTTAAACCTGACCCAAGATTTAGCTTTTACGCGTTACCTTTAGATTACCCAAAAGGTGCCAAATGTGATGCCCAATATTTTCTCTCACAAATATGATTATTATTGTTTTAAAAAGAAAGGATAAGTCATCTTTAGAGCTCAAATAAAGTGCATTTGGAATACGTGATTATATCTCACCAAGTACATTTTGAAATTGTGCAATCCTGTAGCATAATTCAAAGCTCTGAATATGTTTTTTTTTAATTGGACCAAGAAGTTGAATTCATGCCAACACAGTTTCGAAATCCTGAAACTGCTTAGCCGTAGTTGACACAGTTTGCTGACAAAAATACAGCCTTAATGATTTACCAATGGTCGGTCGTATCATTATTTGGTTTGCTAAGAAATTTGCATTTGTGTCTGCATTGCCATACCAATATTAGTCGAAAAAAATATGATATTAAAACAAAATTTAGACACGGTAAATAGTGTGTTAACCACTCCTGTGACTATGCAAGTCTGAATATGCATTTTAATCGTCATGCAGCCAAAACATTTTTCCACTCTGACTCTAAAAGAGATTATTGTATGGAACATTGCATTTGTTAGTGAAATCAGCACACTGTCACGCATTGAAGCGAATTAAATATGATGCAAGATGTTCACTTTAGTATAAATATAAAAACGCCTAGACCAGCATATTCATTTATTATAATAACAATATTTTTCGTCACGCTGAGTAATTAAATGTTTCTTTACATTTAAGTAATTGAGCAGACGCTCTTGTCCAGAGCAATAATGTTTAATTGGCTTGCTCAAGGGCACATTCACATATTTGTCACTTTGTCCGCTCGGGGATTCGAACTAGAAACCTTTCAGTTAACGGTCCAACACTCTAACCGCTAGAGTACCTGCGGCTACTTCAGGTTAATGTTTTCCAGTGTCGGCCAAACTTTGCAGGTTGTTTTAATTTCCCCTTGTTCGTCTAAGGTTTCCAACCTCCCCTTTAAAGATGTTCGCGTATGTGACTTCAGCCAATGATAGGACCCTGTATTCCCCAGAAAGAAGCCATGAAATTTGAGCTGCTAGTTGTTTATAGGGCTTTTCTCCCCCCACTCACAAGCCTCAATCTCTTCGGGCTGGTTAGCATATCACGTGTCAGAACCATAACGAACTGGACACACGGGGTCATGGTTGCGCATGCGCTCGCGTAATATGTAGTTGGAAATGAGGTGTCCGTCTTGGAGTAGTCGACTTTTAAAAAGCATCCGCAACCCCTGATATGACAACTTCACTGGTTCTGCATCCACGCTGGGCGGACACCTTGATGTACGTTTATGAAAAAAGCCCGAATGAAAATAATCCGAATAAAAGCCAAACAATGGAGGGATTGAGCGGGAATTGCCCGGCGACCCATTGCAGGGACCTAATGTCGCACCCTGGGTTGGGGCGACATTCGGGCACTATAGCGACCCATCAGGGCTCTATGTACTCGGATATATCTTCCCCAGACACCGGCCGACAGTGTCCTGCTCCCCAAACCTCCTCCAGTCCATCTCTGAGTTATGGTTATCCGTTTGGAAACCCTTATTACGGTTGTAGGTTATCTCACTCGCACAACGTGAACTTGCAGCAGAAGCCCTGCTCGTACCACCCTGCAGAGAAATATGGCGACCCCACCAGCACCGCTTTGCCCACCGAAGAGCTGTCTAGCAGGGCGAAAGAGTTCGCCTTCTACCCCAGTTTTGCTAGCTCATACCAAGCGGTTCCTGGATATCTAGACATGTCAGTGGTTCCCGGGATCAGCCACCCCGAACCCAGGCACGACGCGTTGATTCCTATGGAGGGCTACCAGCACTGGGCTCTGTCGAATGGCTGGGATGGGCAGGTGTACTGTTCCAAGGAGCAAACACAGTCCACTCATCTTTGGAAATCTTCATTTCCAGGTATGAAATTAAACATGTTTATAATGTCATACCCCCCCCACCCTTGTTATTACCTATCATGAAATGCAATGGTTTCCTCATCATAACATAGCCTTATAATTTACCATGTGGCACACCAAAGCCAAAGCCTTTATGTCAATTGTTATGTGTAGAGTTATATATAAACGACAATGTATAGCATCCCTTTAATACATTATTGAGGGACAGCGTAATATTTGTGCAAAATTTCACAGCGTAATGAAAATGACACTCAGGCATGGTAGGCTTTTTCATCCACTGGGTCCTCTAATACAGGGGGAGTGTTGGCGCGGTTGGTTGGTTATGAGGCTGATCGCTTCAATATGCCAAAATCAATGTCACGTCCTTCAATTCAACTCAACACCATGGTTTGTGCTTTAGTTGAAATCACAGCTGAAAAATCTATCGTCAGAGAAAATAGCTTACCCGGTGTGATTTTATGTATCTGGTGATTAACACCATAAACGCGCATTGTAAAAACAAAACAATTAGTTTCAGCGTTGTTATTTACAAGTCACAACATGAATACAATAGTGCTTAAATCAGGTAGTCAGTCATGCAGCGGCATAACAACATACCTTTGCGCTTGTTTTATAAAAGCAAGCTAGGCTACTGTTTGGATTGTGCCAATAAATCTCTGCCGAATCATTGTCAACAGCGCCCAATGTTTCGCGAGGGCGCGTTTTGCATGTGAGAATCACTGTTCCATTCGCCCATGACCAAAGCATCTAATATCTGACTCAAACACTGTGTTGCATAAGTATTTCATAAGTATTTATAATTCAATGGCTTTTTGAAAGACAAGCTTTCCTTTTGTATTGGCTACATAGCCTAGCCTGATATTTGATAAAGAAAACACGGTCCATGAGCGTCCAGTATGCTGTTTACGCGGTGTTTACTGGAGGGCTTAGTTAACCACAAGGTTTTATCGTCTTGGTGAAATGTGTATTTGCATTTCGGTCACGGAGGAGTTGTTGCTCTAGCTAGCTCTCCCCTCACGCCATTTTGCCTCCTTTTCCAGGAGATTCCTCAAAAACACACACGCGGACAACGAGCGCGCGCGCATGACGCACAACACACGCGCACAAAACAAACACAAACAAACCCTCTCTCACACACACAAAACTCTCTCTCTCTCACACACACACACACACACACACACACACACACACACACACACACACACACACACACACACACACACACACACACACACACACACACACACACACACACACACACGAAGCCTATGGGTCTGTCATAGACAACTCCTAACTCATAGCTATAGGTAGCTCAAGTCGCATCCCAATTCCCAACATAAATCAAACTTCAGCTGTTTGCGCTTTGGCCCTATGTATGCAAAAGGTTGAGCGCGTCAACGGGTTCTTGATAAATAAGTGCTCATCGGATCATCACAGTACAATACCAAACATCTTCAAAGATCCAGGGCATACCTGCATGATTACACAATGATATGTCCACTGTTGAAAAAGGTTTTGTTGATATATTGATATCTTTATATCAAAACCATACACATTTTGAGTATTATATGAACATCGTTAAGTATTTGGGGGTAACATTGTGTACATCAGCAAGGCTAAACATGTTTTTCTCATAAAAATCTGAAAAAATACTATACTTACATCCTCTTTTCGATGTATACAAGGAGGTATAAACGATGTATCGACCCCCAAGGCCCATCTCTGTGTCTTTCATATCTTTATTACGGATCAAGATTCTTATATTTTGAAGAAATATAATATTTCACAAATTTGTCATGCGTACTGAGTGCCTGTAAATCAAAGAAAATATGTTCTAATACCTCATACACCTCGCGTGCCTAGATAAATAAATATAAAAATGTGCTTGATATATGCTTGTATTTGAACATCAAGGAGGAAAGCTTATAGATAAAAACGTATACCAATAAAAAAGTAAATACCAATTGTGCGTCCAAAAATATCGTGCGTAATGTTTAAATTTCGCCCATAGATAATTTATTAGGCTGAATCTAATGCCTATGAAGTATTTTTGACATAAAAGGCATCTCCATAAAAAACATATTAATACATGAAATACATTTGAATTAATCAGATTAGTGAATAGTGGTGGGAAATATGTTTGCGTGATACATATCTCCTTTTCTCTCCAGACGTAGTCCCTTTGCAGCCTGAGGTCAGTAACTACCGTCGTGGACGTAAGAAGCGGGTTCCCTACACCAAGCTCCAACTGAAAGAGCTGGAGAAAGAGTACGCAGGCAGCAAGTTCATCACCAAAGACAAGAGAAGACGCATCTCTGCCGGGACCAACCTCTCAGAGCGCCAAGTCACAATTTGGTTCCAGAACCGACGGGTGAAAGAGAAGAAATTTGTCAGTAAATCCAAGACTAGTAATCATATGCATACTACTTGATAGATTCCCGGCCCATTGTACACTGCAGCTGATATCCACCCCACCACCTTCCAGTCCATGATTTACCTCTTAGCGACAACCAAGCCAGAAGAACACTTCGGCAGTGTATTTTAATTCAATTCCAATGGTCCACACACTCCACGCTACAAACCCTCTTTTTTAGAGTTAGAGAAAGAAATGCTCTAAAAACTGTGAAAATATTGAGAAATCAGTTCAACTTTGTTTTATATGAATGTACATATATAAATATATAATATTTAAAACGATATTTGTATTTCAAAAAGACACAAGGATTGCGTGTTTTTTTTCTCTCAAACCAATCTCGCGAGGAATATTGACATTTCCAAGACTTTTCATCCAACAGACAGCCAGATGAAAACAAGATATTTTCATCATGTCATCAACAGAAAGTTAACTGAAATATGTACATAAACTTGTCAAGGAGAACGATAACTTCAATTAACTCGAAATTCTACACAAAAAAACAATGAGATGTATTTTCTTCAGCCAAGAACTCACAGACTGGGTTTTTGCGGGGCGACGGATGATACAATGGTTCTTTAAAACTGCTCTCGTTCCGGATTTCAGAAGCTATATATGTCGTCTTCCTGTCTTTTCTGTCTTTCTTGTTAATAGGGTAAAAGCAAGGCTGCTATTGTTATACATGCACAGTGCAATGCCTTCGTTATTTAATGCATATTCTCTCGTATGACAGGGCTGTAAATTGGAATGTCTCAAACTCTTTACGTGTTCTTTTATCAGTGAAGGATAATGTCTGTCATGCAACTTGAATGATTGTAAGCAATTAAAGTCAGTAAATATTACACATAAATGCACATTTGTTTTCTTGTGTTTTCTATTTATAGGGGGCTATATATAGTACAAATATTTTGGCGCTGTTCAGGCGCCTTGGAAGCAGACCGTCTTGTAACTGTATCTTCTGCAGTAGGCTATGCGCACTGTATTATGGTGTTTTTAACATACTGGGGACATGTTTCATAAAGACATGATGATGATTAACATAATTTCAATATTTTCACTCCGGTCAAACAAGTTTTTTTGTTTAAATATCATGAATTAAATGTTGTGGTTCTTTCCTGTCGCTTGTACTAAGTAATCATATCACTTAGTGGAATTTAGTTTGCAGTGCATTCTGTCTGACATCCTCGTGGCCAGTCCAACAAGCAGGACCGACATTGAACAGCCCTGGTATTGACGAACCGTTTGTATACAAGAGGATGGAAGTGTATACGTGTATTGGATAGACATGTATGATATTGACATGTACGCCTAGGAGATCCATAGGACAAAAATGATTCATATTCAATTGTGTATCCTTTGATGCGTTTACTGAGGATAGGTTGTATGGGTAGGCTTATGTAATAGGCCCACGTAATACAGGCCTGTATAATAAGCCTATATTGCACTGCTGTTTAAGTAGAGAATTAACCTTTCCACAAAGTTTAATGTGGAGGCTTGCAATGTGAGATTACGACGTCTTCTTGAATCGTCTTCTTGGATCATTCTGATTCTTCCAATTACTTCCTTCTAACTCAGCTCAATATAATAGAAATGCCTGGTTACCAGATGTACCAGGACACAGCAACAGTACTCGCTAGCCTCGTGTTCGGTATTGAGCAGCAAACGAATAAACGATCAGTGATAGGCTATATTAGGTTTTTCATGCGTAACAGGTCTACATTTAGATCAAAGCAATGTAGGCATACAATGTCTTAATGTCTTCTTACCTTCCTAAAGAAACACAATACCCTGAATAAATCAAATATTCCATAACACACACACACACACACAAAAACACGCACACACAATGTTGATATTTCGACAGCTAGGCTATATTCTTTAAATCCAAGTTAATGCTAAAGTAACGTATTTCAGTTTCACTGAATCCAAAGACTTACAGCAGCTTAATGCATCCACATATGTTTTCCTTACTCTAGAAATAACGAAGCATTCCATAACAGAGGAGACCTTCTCCATGATTTACCCGCAGTTACTCGTGACTCGTGATATTGACTTTCTTTTTCAGGTTGACTACAGGCCTCCGAAATACCTTTTCGTATACATGCGTAATATCGTATGTGTCATATATATGTCATATGTTAGCTATAATTTCTCAAGGAATGTAAAGTAAGTATTTTGCGCCTAAAACTGGATATAAACTTGCGTTTAAATTCATTTAGCGATTTATGCTTAAAGTTGGTTCACACGCCCGTATTCCAAGCTATATAATTCCGTCCAAAGTCCATAACCTATTAATTCTGTAAATGTATTGAAGCAGCTATAGTATCATCGTCTCCGCCATTGTTAGGCCTATTTTATAGAACCAAAATACTGTAGATATTCTTAGATTTTGTTTATTGTTACCAGGCTTATTTCTGATATTATAGGACACACCACACACACAGAGAGAGATGGGACCACTCACCAAACATCAAGCAAATAACACTGTCTTTTTCTCAGTTTCTTGAAACATTACGCACCATTACCCACGGGACTACTTGTGGCCATATGCTTCATTGGTCAACCTGATAATGCTTATTTGAAACTGTAGTAAGCAAATGCAAAGCGTATAAAAAGCGGTGTTTGACGTCAGGAGCATCTCTTTACCCTTGACCGTGACTATGCAGCCAGTCACTTTGACCTTGACATCAGAGCAGCGCGTGAATACTAAACAGGGGGCTGGGCGAGCGTAGCAGGGAAGGCCCACGGTTTGTTTGCAGGCAAATAAGGTGTTTTTTCCCTGTCTAGACAGCTAGACTTAATGACATGCCATAAATACATAAAAAGGGGAAATGCCCTGATATCCTACTGACCATCTCTGACTGGTGACCAACTCTGAGTGAGCCTTATCGTTAACATTTGGGTTTCTGTGTCATCGTTTGTGTTGATAAACAGAACATACCTTTCTCTCAAAGTGGGTTATTCTCTTCTCTCCTCTCTCTCTCTCAGCCCCGTGCTACTCAGAACCAACCAATGGTTTCATGCACTCATCATGAAGTGTGCGTGTGTGATATTGACCACAAAGGACAGGTAGAACGTTGACGTCTCCAAACACCGACGCCTATCTGACTGCAGCGAGCAGCCATGACGTGTCCTGGGCTCGAGACACTGCTCACCTCACGCGCAGCTTCTGTCTGACAATAAATGAAATATGCCGAAGTGGGACGTCGCCCACAGTATACCGATTTAAGGTAATAGCCATTTTTCTTGTTTTATTTATGCATATTTGGTCAAATGACAGCACATTTAGACAACTGATATTCCTTTTTGTGCTAGAAAGTAAAACTTTGCTTGGTTCAGCTGCTATAGGCATTGTTATTCATGTGCAATAACAATGCAATCTTTGAACAACTTTGGAAAAGTGACTCTTAGAATGTCAAAATAGACCGACCGGTTTGCATTGTTGTGTTAGGAAATGTAGTTTTATTTGACACGAGAGTTTTTTAACACATGAAGAATTAATTTGTTCTCTCTGGGAAATGTTTTGGCTATGTTCTATAATGTTTTGGGTAAGATAAATGATGAAAATAAATAAGATGTGATAGTGGTATCATTTTGCAAATGTTAATCTCAATTCAAAAAATATATAATTACAACCTCATGTAGATGTAGATGTATGTGTTTTACTCTGCAGCCATTCTTTGATTACTTGAGATATCGTCATGTAAATCACGGTAAATCACGGTGCTTTATTTAAGGATGTCAATATGCCGCATTTGTATTCAAGTATTAAAAACACGATTTTATTTAAAACAATATTTTGCAATGTAGGCAAACCAATTGACAAAAATCAACCCCAATCCCCACCCGCCCACCCGCCCACCCACACCACCCAACACACGAACTATTTGTTGTAAACTTACTTCATACTTCTACAAATCTTGTATTTGCACTAAATACACTGAAAGTGAATGGACAATTTGAATCTTGAGAAATCCAGAACAATTATTCAGACGTTAACTTTATATAATCCAGGATTTCATATTAGCCTAGTTAATTTTCATACATCACGCTCAATCTACAATATCTGAGAACGTTTAAATTGAGAATTATGAAATTTGACTCATATCTATGATGTGACAAGCTTAGATATTGCGTGTTGAGTTAGACAATTTAGTGAAACAATTGCTAATTAAATCAGGCACTGAGGGTATCGAAATTCTTTAATCATTCACGCAAAGGCTTAAATCGTTTGATTTAAATGTTTATTCACTCAATATTGTCAATCATTTTCGGCATTCTAACTGATAATTTCAGCAAAGAGTGTTTTGGCCAATCAAAAACACAAGACAACTTCACTCCAAATGGAATGGAATAATTTGTCCAGTGAAAATGGCATGTAGTCGAACACTTACTTCCTTTAGATTATAACAAGTAACCAAAAAGTACTTATTTGATACAAGTTTCAAAATGTAAATGAAAGCTTTGGCTATAGAGTGAATAGCTTGTGGTTGCTGCCAGGCCCGGGCCCAACCAAATAGATGGCGCTGGCCCCAGCCAGCATGTTGCTGAGCAGTGTTCTGGAGGACAAAAGCTGAATTGAGAAGGGGGCTGATAACCTCTGGTGGTGGCAAGGTGAAAATACCAGAGTGTAGAAATGAAACTTGGATTTATTTTTGCATTCATTCAGTCAGTCACATGGACGGGTTGGTTGTTTAGGATTGGCTTAGATTGTTGACAACATATAAAATATATTTCGTCTCCAATGTTTATTGAAAACTTAAGTACATTTGCACAATGAGCACTTGTTGTCTCTCAAATACATCGTTACAGTTGTTGGTTATTAAGCTAGCGAATTTTAGCCATATTAGCATAGACATTTGTCAAAACACTTCAAAACAAGACGTGGTATCAAGAAGAATATAAAACCACCTGAAACGAGCCAACTACGATTCCCCACATGGTAGTTATTGTAATTGTTGCTAGCTATATGGCTATCCAGAATCACAACAACAAACAGACTTCTGCCCCGTTGAAGCGCACGCGTTGTTTTCGTGACATTGTCAGCTAACCCGAACGATGCTGCATCTTGCAATTATCATTATTACTATTAGGCTATTACTTTTTAACATCAATAAGCCTATATAGGAGCCTAACACTAAATCCATATTCATATTATAACATAGTATTGTTATTATTGCTGCTGTTATATTTATACCATGTCTTGTTTTGAGGTGTTTTGACTAATGTAATATGGCTCAAATTCCCTAGCTAGTTAACCGACACTAGAACAATGTATTTGAGAGACAACAAGTGCTCATTGTGCAAATGTGTTTATGTTTTCAATAAACATTGGAGACGAAATACAGTTTACATGTTGTCAACAATCTAAGCCAACCCTAAACAACCAACTCGTCATGTGACTGACTGCATTTGTTGATCTTATTATTGTTGTTAGTGAAGTTTACTTTTGTTTTTGTTATCATTATAAAGTACGCTATATTCATTATGCATATTGCTGTTTTGTTGTGGTGATGTTATCCATTTCTTAAATCCCAACATAACGATTATGCTCCATAACGTTTATACATTTCTTAAATCCCAACATAACGATTATGCTCCATAGCGTTTATACATTTCTTAAATCCCAACATAACGATTATGCTCCATAACGTTTATACATTTCTTAAATCCCAACATAACGATTATGCTCCATAGCGTTTATACATTTCTTAAATCCCAACATAACGACGTCCCATAGCGATTTAGATTTTTAGAGACTCTTTCCTCTTAGACACATGAGGAATATTTTCAAGATGGTTCATATGAATGGTTTATGTTGTGTTGGTAATGCTATTTGCGTCATTTTTTAGCTGTAGCTAGAGGCTCTTCCAAATGATGTAGATGGTAGATTCGTTTGTAGCTATTTACTTACACCTACTGATTGCTGTTCAAACGGATTAGGAATAAGAATGTTATGCACAATAGGGCTATCCGTAAAATGCCTGAGTATATGTCAATTGATTGAAAATAGATAGATTGTGATTGATTTGTAACCACTAAATATATTAATCAATTATCTCAGCTGTTTGGAAAGAATTTGATAATTGCTTGGGAGAACCACACACACACACGCACGCACGCACACACACACACACACACACACACACACACACACACACACACACACACACACACACACACACACACACACACACACACACACACACACACACACACACACACACACACATATATACGTATATTAAGTGTCACTATGCACTGGCTTACACTGGCCGAATAGTTACAGAACTTTATGATTTATACAATTTTAATTCACAGGCAATTATATGATATTTCGCAATGATCTTCCAAAAACAAATGTTTTGAACAAATGTTTTGACGGTCAAGTTCAAAGGGTGTGTTAAAATATCGAATATTGTAACACGAGCCACTTCGTTATAGGTATAATATTAAATCCTAATTATTAATAATTTAAAGTTTAATATAACCATATTTTATAACAGAAGCCTATTTTAACAGTTTACCTTAAGCATTTTAAGTCAATGGTTATGTCTAGTTCACTATTCTTTTTTCTAAATGGATATTTCTTCCTGTATTCAATTAGACAGAATTAAATAGGCTACACTTAAAATCTTGCAGTTCTCCCCGCGTTATTCACAATCAGGGAGGTCTTATCCTTGAGGGGAACTTTAAAAAAGATCCAAGGCCATAACCGTGGCAACCTGTCTGCACAAAATCAAAGTGGAGTAAAAAAGTCCTTTGTTTCCGCTATTGCCCTGTCTGGACAGGCCGAGAGATTCCAAGACAGAAATTCCAAACCCGAGCCTCCAGACAGCGCACGAGACAGTGACCTTGAACTGACAACCAGTGTTTCCCAACTGTCGTTTTGTAAAAGAATATAGACCTATCAAAAATACTTATTTTCTCAGAATATCTCAGAATATCAGTTGAGTGTTGCTCAATTCCCCGACGCTCTAATATTATCGTCTGTAACAAATGTGAATCCACTGAATGTGAATCGTTCAGTGTGAATGTGAACTGGGCTTGTTGGAGAGCTGGTCTGGATCGAAGGCGTGGTGGCATTGGGGGGTCTGCTGTCTGCTGCAGCACAACGACGCTGTTGCCTCTTTGAGGTAAAGTGGAACCATTATATATAATGCAGATTCACTTTTAATATATGTATCGATATTTAAAGCTCTACTTTGAAAATGGTCATGGACGTATCATTACATGGTTACAGACATTTTCTCGTCTTGTAATTAAGGTTTTTGCATTGGCAACTTTTCCTAGAATGGATTACTATGTCGTAATTAGGAACATGAGAGGTTGTGAACTTAACCGATACCAAGTAATCTCCCATAGTGCTCAGACATACGGCTGTAGCTACGCTCATAACATATAATAACATTTATGTTGTTGTACTGCATTGCAATACTTACTAAGGGTCTGCAATGATTGGAGAAGAAATTCTGAAAGTGCACGAGGCCAGATTAAAACTCAAAGAATTCAAAGCAGCGTCTCCAATTTCAGGTTTATATTTTTCGTTCTATTTAGAGGCTGAGGCGCGCTGGTTCTCTGTGATATCTGTCACTGCTGACGATGGATCAAATAACGTGTGGGTTGCATCAAATAATGTCTGAGTTGAAATTGTGCAGCGACTAATGTAGCCTATGTAAAACTAATTAGGCTAGTCTTCTCAGATAAGGCTATGCACTTCTTGTCTATGCAGCAATATTCAAATTGCAAGTGCAAAATGCCACATATTTAACATTTACATCTAAAATGTTATATAACTACTACAATTACGTTGTCAATAGGCCTAAGTTATTTTATTTACCGATATTTTACATTTTATATTTTACATAGTTATGCTGTTATGGCGTATAATATGAACATAACGTAATGTCAAATTGTTTTGGACAAAGAGTTATAAAGCAAGTTTATTTTTTTATATAGCCCGTCGTACATCAGCTAATATCTCGAAGTGCTGTACAGAAACCCAGCCTAAAACCCCAAACAGCAAGCAATGCAGATGTAGAAGCACGGTGGATAGGAAAAACTCCCTAGAAAGGCCAAAACCTAGGAAGAAACCTAGAGAGGAACCAGGCTATGAGGGGTGGCCAGTCCTCTTCTGGCTGCGCCGGGTGGAGATTATAACAGAACATGGCCAAGATGTTCAAAATGTTCATAAATCCACGTTATAGCAGACCATTAGTATTATTATACATCAAATAGGATAGGAGTTATATTCCGTGATATTTCATTGATATTATGGTAACGCATGCTTCATGAAAATAATGTGAACGGTTAACATATTTTGAGATCAATAAAGCGCAATTTTGCGCATGCACTTGAGTAGCACTGACATATTCAGAGCAATATACATTCATTAATACATGTAAGCCTTTATTTAGTAGGCCTTATTTATGCCTATAAGAAGTCAGCCGTAATCGTCACCAGTGCTACAGACATCTGGGAACCTAGGCAATGAGCCTTAACCCATAAGTATACACACGTGCACATAAGAGACGTTACATAATTACATTCAAAAGGGGAATGCATTTTTGATTACAAATGTGCAGATCTGAGGCGGCAGTTAGCCTAGCGGTTGAGAGTGTTGGCACAGTAATCAACAATTTGCTGGTTCCAATTCCAAAGTAGACTGGGTGAAAAATCTATCGATGTGCCCTTGAGCAATGCACTTAAGCCTAATTGCTCCTGTAAGTCGCTCTAGATAAGAGCGTCTGCTAAATTACGTGTAATGTAGGTGTAGATCTATACATTTGTTTTTTGTCGGTCTTGCCCGGTGGCTAAACATTACGTAACTTCAGAAGAATTAATATGAGTGTCAGTACTAAGCTATATATTAGAAGGATTTATATCTAAGAATGCACTCTGAGTCTAAGCATTTCCAGATACCTTCAATGCAATTGATGAGAGGATCTGTGGACCAGATGGGAGGAGAAGAAAGAGGAAGAATATGGTACCATACCATCCACTGGCATATTATAAGGCTGTATATGTTGAACAATTTGACAGGCTTAGACCACATTGGAATGTATTCGCTAACTATTGGCTACGTGCCTGAATGATATGCATAGGAGTCGTAATTTAAAAAAATATGGTAAAGCGATTTAATTTTTGCTGTTGTACTATAGCCTATAAGAAAGTATTTTTCCTCTAAAATTGCTCTCTAGCGGTGCTTTGCTATTATAACAGCTACGCTGTGATGCATAATAGCGATTCCTACAGAGCATCTTCAGAATGATAATACCACAAATCAACTAATTAATGGTATATGGTTCAGTACGTCTCCACGGATTGAATCAGTTAAGTTCCCTCTGCTAACTTGTAAAGTTTATATAAAAGAATTGTGAGGTACAGGCCTATCACCGTCCCCATAGAGTTTGGCTGCGAACGTTTATAGGGGGTATCTGTTAAATTTGTTCATGAGTGTATGAGAGAATATTATGTGAGATATACACTCTTAAAGTAACCTTATAGAATATCGTCTGATTTTAACAGAGCCGCTAGAGTAGAGAGCAGCAATGAGCATCAGTCTTTTCTTAAAACAAGCTTGTAAAAGACGGACATCACAGCTTTATATGACATTTAATTCAAACATAATTTGCTCGAAAAAAAACGATGCACCTTATCCTTCTAGGAAAATAAATAGTTTTCATAAGAAATAGTATTTTAAAACCTTTGCCAGCTAATAAAAATATTAAACGAGACTAGGGACTGTTACATATATTTGTACAGTAGAGGAGAAAAAGGGAGAAGTAGGTTTGGAATCGACTGGGTTCCAGAGAAGAAAAACAAGATTATACATATTTAATAAAACATTTATAGTATTTTTTTAAAGCACATAAACCCCGTAATACAGAAGTTAATGTTTTGTTTTGTCTGAGGTGGACCAAGTGGGTGGTACCCTTGTGTAGCATAATTTAGTCCTTAGATCACATGACTTTAGGTTGACCAATCAGGTGCACCCCGAGGTTTAACTACGTTAAATGTCAGATTGCAATAAACTAGAAGCTGTTGGTCGGGCCCGCGGAAATGGGCGAGCATAATCTTCTTAATCCCGGGTTTGTGGGACCTTTGGTAAACATCCACACTGGAGACACTTTTTACTTTCCGAATTTCCGAGCCTCGGGGGGACAACTGGCGGGGCTACCATCTCTCCCCTACCCGAGAAGGGACAATGTTTGCTCCCTCCCGTGGAACCCATCCGAGCCCTGCAATGGATACTCTCAATCCTATTTTAGCAGCCCCGTGTCTATTAACCCTTCTTTCAACCGGTCGTGTGAAATTACTCGGCCGGAGGAGAGTAAATGTTATTATAGCAACGGCAGCAGAGAGAGCTGTTCAGGTGGTGGCGGGAGCAGCCTAAAGCGAGAGGATAAAGCGAGGGACACTTCGTCATTCATAACATCTGATCACGGGATGCACTCTGGCATGGGCAGCAATAACATTGGTGCATTTTCTAAGTATAATTATGGGACCGAGCAACTCATTCAAGACCCGCCATCCTGCCAATCTCTGGAATCCGATTCCAGCTCCTCGCTTCTCAACGAGGGCAGCAAAACATCCTCCAGCGACCCTCAGACCCTTCTGTCACCAGGAAACCACACCGCCCACTCGGGCAACATAGCTGCATGCGGAGGTGGGTCCCATCCTCATTCATCCAAACACTGTTGTATGAATTTATAAATCCCCAAAATGCTCGTTTATTATCAAAGGAATTGTGTCGTTCAGCATAGCCAGAGGTTTGTTGTTGGCTCTAGTGATTTGTTATCATGATGCTCATGTTTTGTTTTTTGCCTGTAGGCGACTTCACTTGTGTGGCAGACAAACGCCGCTAGGGGTTTCCCTCAAATGTTCCATCATGCTTCAAGCGTTTGTGTACAACCAGGAGACTTTAAGCTGCAGACCATTTTAGTCCACGGTCTGTTTTACTGCCACTGCATGCGTCTCAGAGTCAGAGACAAATAATTATGAATAAGCTTATCGATGTGACTGTATCAGTTTGGTTTATCTGTATCATTTCGCTTGTTATAACATGTATATTACGCAAATATTAGGCAGAACAAATGAGTGCAGTGATTTGAAGAGGTGAGGCGCTGTGGATGACTGCATCAAATAGAGAGGGGTTTCGTTTTAATGACTCGTTAACATAATTAATATCTGTCGCTGTGTACTTTAAATGGGGGGGAATGTTGGGGTTTTTGCAAGGAAAGACTTAATTATCATGTTAATGTAGCTTTAACTGCATCAGTAAAACTTCATGTGATACAAACTACTGTAAATTAGTGGTCCCTTTCCCTTTATGTATAAACTCCGAAGAAGGAAAGAGAATTTCAGCTGCAGCTTCTGAACAAACATTCCCCATGTCATTGAATAAGATTCAGACTTAGAAAGGTCCAGATAGAATCGACCAAAACAAGTAAAGTGTTACACAACACATGTTTATGTGCGCAGCACAGGAAGTCACATTGAAAGGAGAATAGTCTTGGAGGTGACTGTGAGCTTAATTTGTAGTCCTAACTATCCATATCTTATATGCCCCCTCCAGGTGCCCCGTGGTACCCGATGCACACTCGGACCCGAAAGAAACGCAAGCCCTACTCCAAGCTCCAACTGGCCGAACTGGAGGGCGAGTTCATGCTGAATGAGTTCATCACCAGACAGCGGCGGAGGGAGCTGTCTAACCGCCTCAACCTCAGCGATCAACAGGTTAAAATCTGGTTCCAGAACCGGCGTATGAAGAAGAAGAGACTGATGATGAGGGAGCAAGCTATGGCCTTCTTTTAAATTTCGTAGAGACGTGGCACCATAAGGATAATCGATTGACAGGCAGTGTTTCTCCTGTCTGCAATTGCTATAAATGCATGCATGCACCCCCCTAGACTACTCTCGCTCCATCTCCATCAGAAAGTGCAACATATTTCAGGTGTAGGCCCTAAGGAAAACGACCAAGTGATACTGCTGCGATAACTTAGAATATCTGCAGAGTTATGCAGGATAGTACTACCATAGTGTTGTGGTAAAACACCTATAGCCTACAGACGTTAATCAACTGTAAGATGATATTATTGCGTCCCGGATAGGCCTAAAGGGCGGAATTAGTGCATGATGTCCATGACTGGTGTAATTTCCTAAGCCCTTGAAAATGAATAATTTCTTTTGATAAATGACTTGAAAACTAAATTAACTAAATTAAAAGCAATATAATAAACACGAGGCCAGAGTTTGTGATAAACCTATCAGGCCAATTCTTTACCAATGTACCTGAATCCCATTTACGTGCATTCATTGTTACTGGCAAAGTAGATTGGTTAAGACGAACGACATTGGTTAAGACGAACACAATGCCCTTATCTGCTTTCTCTAGTTCCCTGCCATGTGTTTCGGCACGTTCACGGTCACGAGCAAGGAGTCAGACTCCAAGCCGCAAATCAGAGGATCTTAAACCTCCATGCCAACCTCTCTATGGCTGCAGCGCTTTGAAATATTATTTGCCATGAATTCGTTCATGTGCTGACAACTTTCTCAAGATATTTGATATCCCCCCCCCCCCCCAACAGCCTCTGGATAACTTTGGGGGGTTGGATCAGAACAGATGAGGTTGTGGTTTAAACACGGGTTCGTGCTGGCTGCTATCGAAGATCATAGTTCTCGTAGTTGTGCTGACAGTTCTTCTTCAATTATTCTTCACCATAGAGTTGTTGGAGATCCTTATTGCAATAACAAGTGGAGGTAGAAGTCTTCTTCGTAAATGCACATCCCATAGATAGACTCTCAATAAGCTTTTTGTACTTGATATAGGCCCAGGAATAACGGTTACCGCTGGGAAAGTGCACATTTGAAATGGGCATAATTGAAAGTAGAACTTGACTGAAAAATAGGCTCAGTGGAAAGAAATATCGTATTCTAAACATATATGACATAGAAAATCTAAACGCTGGTGTGTGAACCTTTAACATCTGGGCAGCACAATGTATTATAGTGTTGACTGTATGTGGATTAAAACCCAGCGGTGAAAGATACAGTGAAGCATGTTAGTGATTATGTGAAAAATAAACAAATGGATGATACATAATGATTGCTCGGTACCTTATGACTTTTAAAGTAGAAACAACTGAAAGATTGAAAGACATATCGTCGCATTTTAAAAACCTTTATGATGTATGCATATTATAATTATAATGATTATAATGCATTGGTCGGAGGTGCTGACTATTATTTGTAGGCTACTGTATTTGGTATTCGTTATGTACTATATGGTGTCTCTTTTAACCTTATAACGTGTAGCAAATTGTAAAAGTATGGAAACAATATGATATTTGGGGATATCCTATCTCAATGTAATAGTGTTTTATGTTAATGTTCCTTGTTTGTTTTGTACAATATCGCGTTCCCTTATTTTCTCTTGTGAGGATTGCTTCAAACGTTGTATTGTATAAAAGTAAAAATGACATGAATGTATCTATGTATGAATAAGGTTTCTAATAAACAGAATCTTAAAAAAATAAAAAAGGTTATACCACTATCATTTTACTGTGGTTTCAAGTACTTTATTATGTGATAATGGTACAACAAATGAGTCGCATTCTAGCGTTACACACGGTTATTGCGTTGGATTCTTGTTTGGATATACACGACATATATCTCAGATAAGCTATAGCTTTATTTTGTTTCCGTTTTTCATCTAAAACAAACATTTTGAAGATCTTTAATAAATGCTACTCGGAGTGTGGCAACACATATACTGTAAGTTGAGTAGCTTCCTCATCCAAATATTATAGACACACCTTACAGTAATAGGACTACATTCCAGTTATAATATCCTGAACCTCATAGTTGGCTGGATATTCTGATTATATTTAACCTACATGCTGTTTCAATGAACTTTTACTGTGGTCCGTAGTTGAAGTGATGTGTACAAGAACCCCAGCGCTCTCATTTGGAATGGTAAAACAATATGATGCACTGGTTATGTGGTAATGACAGGTAAACAGAAAATATGGAGTTTGCGTTGCACATATCAGCCAAATAACTCTCAAACATAATTACCATTGAAAATAAAAAAGTATTGGGTATTAAGGGCTTGTCACAATAAAGTGGCGGCTTGTGTTTTTTTCTGAATTGAGATCAATTGTTGGCTTTTCAGTGAACTATGGATGGCCGGATCCGGCGACCGACTCCTGGCACCAGTCAAGTGGTCTGAATTAGTACCTATATATCAAAAAATACTTACGCCTCCATCATACGCTGCTGCCACTTGTGCGTTTTGCCTATAGTTTACTAGCCTACCATACCGTGTTGAATATAGCTTACTAGCCTACCATATGTTCAATATAGCTTACTAGCCTACCATACCGTGTTGAATATAGCTTACTAGCCTACCATACCGTGTTGAATATAGCTTACTAGCCTACCATATGTTGAATATAGCTTACTAGCCTACCATACCGTGTTGAATATAGCTTACTAGCCTACCATACCGTGTTGAATATAGCTTACTAGCCTACCATACCGTGTTGAATATAGCTTACTAGCCTACCATACCGTGTTGAATATAGCTTACTAGCCTTCTATACTGCACTCTTCGGAAAAAAGGCTCTGGATAGAACCAACCAACGTTCAGTTGGTTGCTTCATATATGGCACCACTAAGGGGTTCTATATTGACAACTTTCGGTTCTAAATAGAACCTTATTAAGGGGTGACATATATGAAGAAAACACAAAACACTTTTTGGTCTATCCAGAACCTTTTTTTCTAAGAGTGTGTATTGAACTATATACTCACTATCCTACTATACAGTGTTGAACTATATATTCCTATCCTACTATACAGTATTGAACTATATATTCCTATCCTACTATACAGTGTTGAACTATATATTCCTATCCTACTATAACCTGGCTGACTATACTGTGTTGAACTTAGTATATCTCACCAATATCTTCAAAATAGACATGAGTTTATTGAGAATGTAGAAGGCTGCAAATTTGAATCCATCATCACATTGAGAACATTGAGGTGATACTATGCCACAGTTACTATTCCGTGCTTTCACCTTCCTTTATTTCTTCTGCAATATTCTTATTGTGATTTTGCCATTTTAACTAACCTATGTTCACAGTTTCTACAGTCAGGATATTGAGAGGTGCATTGAGTCATCAACGGAGAGATGCATTGCACCATAATGCTTTTACCATGCGCTAGTTCCTAGCAGCAGCCTATGGATTTGCTTATAGGTAAAGTCAAATGAGAAAAGAGAGAGATTATGTTTTGGGTACTAGCCTACTATACACAACTAGCAATCATCTGAATAATAAGTATTTAGGGATGCATCCGTCTAATAATATTTAATCGAGAAAAATTGAAGTTCAGCTGTGTTCTACCTGAGACATTATGGAGAAGGCAGGGTGGAAAATGTGTGAATTTTACTCACAAGGCAAAACAATATTGTGGTCCTGATTTTAGGTTGCACATAATAGTCTATAATAGTCTAACATGTTAGATTATACCGTACTTAATAGAAGTGAATGCATGCAAATTTGAACTCTGAAAACTGGTATTTGAAGATTAAAATATTCGGGTTACATTCTGTGTGTGTCTTCTTTGGAGTGGTTTTACGCAGAGAATATTCTTGCGGTTTCAATGTCGAATGCCTTTGATGTGTTAAATTAGGGAGTATATTGTACTACGAATATTAGCCTAGTACCTCATACTAATTTTAAAAAATCATAATAATATAAATATTTTGTATGTTATGCAATATATAGCCTACATATTGTCTGGATATGGCCTATATTTCAAAAACTATTTGCATCTTAGAAAATGAGTTCAAAAAGCAATCAATTACATCAGGTTATCATTTTCTCCCAGTGTTTTTTCCCACTTTGAAAACACATATACGACTTGGAACAGGTTATAGGCCCAGTAAATTGCGCAATGCTACTTCTAGTGTTAAACGTGCTTTACGCATCGGCCATTGTATCCAGAAATGAAAAAGAGGCACACTTGACTCAAATGTAGCCTACAAAATATGATGGTAATGTCAGGTAAGAACCAATCTCTGAGACGATGTTCTTCGTTCTTGCGTAGAATGCAGATACGAAGTTATATGTGGTCTGCATGCACACCGATCGCACTTTTGACTTTGAGACTGGCTAAATCTGTTTATGGTGGCTTGACTCCCTTCGCGCCCCGTCACAGAGGTCAGTAAGCGGTACGTGCATGCCCTTCACAGAGAACTTCACAGATAGCCACGTGGCCTAGCAGGCGCCCCAGCACGGCCTCTCTCTCTCTCTCTCTCTCTCTCTCTCTCTCTCTCTCTCTCTCTCTCTCTCTCTCTCTCTCTCTCTCTCTCTCTCTCTCTCTCTCTCTCTCTCTCTCTCTCTCTCTCTCTCTCTCTCTCTCTCTCTCTCTCTCTCTCTCTCTCTCTCTCTCTCTCTCTCAATTTCAATTTCAATTACATTTGAGGGCTTTATTGGCATGGGAAACATATGTTTACATTGCCAAAACAAGAGAAATAGATAATAAACAATAAAACATTTACTGTAAACACTACTCTTACAAAAATTCGAAAAGAATAAAGACATTTCAAATGTCATATTATGTGCATATACACAAATATTGCTGTTGTGATTGGTATTTCACCCTATAGATATGGGAGTTTATCAAAATTGGATTTGTTTTCGAATTATCTGTGGGTCTGTGTAATCTGAGGGAAATATGTGTATGGTCATTTGGCAGGAAGTTAGGAAGTGCAGCTCAGTTTCCACCTCATTTTGTGGGCAGTGTGCACATAGCCTGTCTTCTCTTGAGAGCCAGGTCTGCCTTCGGCGGCCTTTCTTTCTCTCTCGCTCTCTCTCTCTCTATCTCTCTCCATCTTTCTTTCTCTCTCTCTCTCATACCGTTTATGGCACCGAGCACGTTAGAGAGAGAGGAAAAGTAGTGTGCAACGATATTCACTTGTGTGTGTGTGTGTGTGTGTGTGTGTGTGTGTGTGTGTGTGTGTGTGTGTGTGTGTGTGTGTGTGTGTGTGTGTGTGTGTGTGTGTGTGTGTGTGTGTGTGTGTGTGTGTGTGTTGAAGAAAATCAGACAGCATCGTCCAGCATTATCTTTATAATTAGCCTAATAATAATGACATAATAATAATTATAGCCTAATAATACCAATAATAATTATATAATAACAATAGTGGCATTAATATAAATACTTGTAACGAAATAACAATTTAGAGGAGGACCTTTGTACCAGAGTGTCCCCCATTCGTTTTTACAAGCATTTATTGGATGCCTTTAATTCTTATCTAAATCCTTTAGTCCAGACAAACCGAACGCTGTGATGAACTAAACGTGAACTGTGTATTTGCAGTTAATTTCTGAATTTGTTAGCGGATTATTTTTGTTAGCTTCTGTGGCATGGTAAGTATCATGGTTTTGCCAAGGGTTACCCTGTTCAATCAAAACCGGATTTTGATCTTCCAAAGCTCCTCAGCTTGTATTTGTTATTTGTTTAACATTATGTCTGCGTGCACAATCTATTTCGGGGCCTATCCAAGGTTGTGGGGAGTGTTTTCTATAGGTTCTCACCCCCACTCCTTTAACTGATACGTGTGGGCGGGAACAGTGCACGAACTGAAGGTCAAGTTAGTACCTTATATGGATCCCTAGTGTACCAACACACTGACTGAATGACTGACTGACTGACTGACCGACCGACCGACCAACACACTGACTGACTGACTGACTGACCGACCGACCAACCAACACACTGACTGGGTGCAATAGAAATCTGTGAATTGTCCCCCACTGGGACCACAACAAAAACAAACGTCTCACTAGTTTCCTTTTTTTGTGTTTTGTTTTACTTGCTTACTTGCTTTGAGCTGCGCTGTAAGCCTAATAGCTGCCTAATAGCTGTGAAACGGGAAAATTGACTCTGATTGATTTCTGACTGGTAAATACAGACGATGCGTTGACTTATATTTGAAACGTTGTGGTATTGAAATAGAACACTATTCTACTTTAGTGAAAATCCAGTGTAAGCCTACTTTACGAAATAATCATAATTTTAGCCATAGGCTACGTTTTACCAGCTACGCTTCTTTAATATGCATGCACTTTAGTCCTTCAAGCTTATAGCCTATATCGTAAGGCTATAAGTAATGCATGTGCGTTATTCAGTGCACAGTGTCAGTTGTTTCCTAGAATAAAGCGGGACTTGGATGAGGGTGTATAGACCTGCTAGGCTCACTGATCAACACAGCCGCGGCCTCGTTCATTTCTTCAAGTCAATCTGTCATGCCTAATTGTACCGCAACATTAGGGCCTTTTGAAACGTTGTATCTTTGCCATTGTATCTAATATCTTACTGCACGGGAAATGACGTGTTGACTTTTGTTTAGCTTTATTTAACTACGCAAGTCAGTTAAGAACAAAGTCTTATTTACAACGACGGCCCACTGGGGAACAGAGGGTTAAGTGCCTTATTCAGGGTCAGCTCGGGGATTCGATCCAGCAACCTTTCGGTTACTGGCCCAACGCTCTAACTACTAGGCTACCTGCCGCCCCGACTTCAAAGGTGAACTAAAAAACGCAGACAGGGAAACCCACACAGCAATTAGGTAGGGATCCATCTTTATTGACACACACAATAACAGGGGTATGCTTTGCTAACTCATCGTTTGAAACAATAGTAACAAATATCGCAGAAAATAAAGAAAATAAAGTAGTAGGGCTAAAATGTAAATATAGCAATAACTGAATTTGGGTGAGCAGGCTACATTTGCTACATGAAATGGTTACATTTGGATTCGTTTTAGTATAGATTAGACCTGCAGAAATGAACCTATTTACTTTTTTTGCTCTATTCCATTTCACACTTAAATGTAACTTCATATAGACACGTTTATTTGGTGAACTGTGACGCACCTGTGCAAGATATTTATCTTTACGATTTATGTAATAAGATATTCTTCTTTTCGCAATGGAAGCATACTTGTAGTTGATAATATAACCTACAAAAAAAAGTCTAAATATATATTTTAGTGTGATTTATATATTTAGAACTTCTGAAAAAGATTGACTTTAAAAACATTCGCATTTTTTAACAGCCGACATATTCAGACTCATATGCAAAACAAATCGTGGTAAGGAAAGTTGTTTTTTATGTAGGTGCAACATATAGGAGGGAGGTTTAATAACTGTTTAAAAAGGTAAAGTTATTCAGGCCTGCAATTATTGATTATTGTTTGTGTGCATTTTTATTAATGTTCATAAGTAGGCCAAACAAACACTAGCTGGTTTTGTTTTTAGGATGCCCACTACACTTTTCCTCCCTGCAATAAAAAGGATTTGACCAGTCAATAATATTTACCATGGCCTATGATAATAAATTCCTCAGAGGAGCAGACGTTTGTTTCTACTTCAACATATCACATGATAAATATGGATGAAGATAACCATAAAAGAAATTGCCAATATGTGTGAAATAATTTGACACTTTCACAGAATTGATGACAATATTTCATTGATCATTATTGTATAAAACTATTGTAAAACACACCAAATTATTGTCCGCAAAATAATTCAAAGCTATTTAAATGTCCAAACACTGGAGTTCCTTTAACTTGAATGTATATCTTGGTGATGAGAGGACTAATCAAAGGCCTATAATGGTTTGTCAATCTTTGTGCTCCTATAGTCCACAAATAGACTCTGGAGAGCCCTTTTACCGTGTTTATATCATCTGATCTTGTAACCTACTGGTTCCCAGTGCAAATACGTTCAAGCTAGGCGCATTCACTGAGACCTCAGTAAAAATAAGGGCCTTTCTTGTTGTGCTTGAAACTCTTCGCAGCTCATAGAACCACGTTTAACAGCCCGACGTACATCCAATTAAATGTATCTAGGCCATGGGGGGACAGTAACATGATTACTCACGCTCCCCACATTTAGCCCTGGTTCAGACCGCTTTAATATGAGGCGCGCCGGGCCGGCCGTGCGCCTCTCAACAGGAGAACTGTGCTTTCCTTCCGTTTTGGTGCGTGGTGACGAAAGAAGGTCTGTGTCTGGAGCACAGAAGCAAAAAATGTGGATGATGAAATTATTTACAGCATTGTCTGATCCCCAAAAGCTAAGGAATAGGAATAGTCCATAATAGGTTTAGGCTATGAACCGGACCACACAATAGACATGCTATCGATCATAGGCTATTAACAGAACAGCCTACGACTTGTGAGTACACATGCAACTTATTCCCCATGTACTTTTCTAGTGTTAATTTTTGTCCAGATAGTTATTTGTGTTCTAAAAACCATTTAGGCTACCATTGTAATAATGGTGCGAGGTAGAAATACATTGCCTATATTCCTGACATAGTCGTAAAAGCTTGTGCTCACAAACAGTGATGTTTAACCAGAGAATGGCAAATATTTACAACACCTTTCAGGAAATTCTCAGGACTCTAAAAGCCATGTGTGGCTACTAAGTTGAAGCCTCTGCCTGTATTTTCGTACATTTTATGATCATACTCGCTGCCTGTGGTAGACATATTCGTCAGGGACTTTAGTTAGTCAAAAACATTAGTGAAGGAAACCCTTCCCACTGGGCACACACTGGTTGAATCAACGTTGTGTCCACGTCATTTCATTGAAATTACGCTGACTCAACATGAAATAGAAGTTGAATTAACGTCTGTGCCCAGTGGGTTCTTATTTCGAGAAATGGCGCACCAGCCATCCACTTCCTGGGTCCTACTGTGGGTGGAATATTACAGACTAAAATCCATTACTTTAACTTAAATCCAAGAAGAATAAACACATGGTAAACCTTATCCCCCGAATGATGGCCTTGGAGCTTCAGCCCCGTAAGACATTCATCGTTTTAGGTATTCGAAGGAGGATTACGCACGGTGTTCATTTTCCTTACTAGCTTGTGTCCAGATTTTAAAACGGAAGTGTTGTGGGCATGCCATTTATGTAATACCACAGACAATGTGTTGGCATCTCTGTTTGAAATTGTACACGACTGGTATATAGGTATATCCCTGTTTCAGCGATTGGGCCTTTCAGTTAAGGCCTAGCTTGATTATCCTTCTCAAAATCAGTGTGCATATTAATTAGAGCGCATGCAGAAAACGCTGTTAGTGATTTCTGAGCTGGAGAATATCTGACAGTGTTGTGGACTACATGAAGGCTATTACAGGAAGGCTACTTGCACTTTGTTTGTTGTTGTCTTGCTATAGACGATAATGAATTCCACAAAGGAACTAATAATTAATTATTCTGCGTGGAGGCTTCGTTTACAGTAAATGTTGTTATTGGCTTTGGAGAATTAGCGCCATGTAGAACTCTTTATTGAAATGACTCAACAGCACAACGACAGTACATTTTCTGCAACCTGTCAATATGAATGGTTTATTATTATGTTTTCGACTAGTTTACTTTTTGGAATGTATGAAGTTCCCAATTAAACGTATTATATTACTTCTTGAGGCGCGCTTCTCCTAAATAATGCAAAGCGCCTTGAGCAAAAAGCGCTATTGTAATCCAATCATGATTTGTGATATTAATTATCCAAGATATAGAATTCCTTGCAAAATATGAATAATAAGCCTTCCTAAAACTGGATGGTAGCTTTAGGCCTATGCATTTGAGAGTCGAGCTATCGCTTCTTTGTGTGCGTTTATGGATTGTCTAAACCTGAATAATTAAATAGGCCTATATAATGCAATATACTTCTGTCATGGCCTGAATTCTATCCATATAGTTTATGGTCATGCGTCATGATATTCCAATGGTTTCCCAATATGGTATGCAAAGTCTTTGAATGTCATTATAGGATCCAAACTTTCACCATGTTCTATTAGGCTACAATATTAGACGCTACAAGCCTGAACGAGAGGGAATTGACTCACTGCGCTCTAGGCTATATATAGCCAGACTAACTAATGGTAGCTAAGTAACATTTGTACAACATAAGCTATTTTCGAAAATGCTTTCAACTTCTTTTACCCGTCCCTTGTGGTGTGACGTGTTATTGTCCATTTTGTGTTTTCATATAGAATCCTAAACGACGACTGCCTGGTTAGACTACTTCATATGTGCAGGGTAGCACTTATTAGTGTTCACAAATTTTTAACTCCTTACTCTCCCTCTCACTTTATTGTGTTCTATAGAACAAAGGGATTTAGCTTCTTCTTCCAGCCATTCGGCGTTTTATGGTTAGGCACGTAGAGGAGTTTAGTGGTCAAATTCAAGTGCTGTGTCTAGGCAGCTGTCTGCTTTCTTTGTACTTGGATGCAGGCATCGTGTACTTCAACCTTTTATCTTCTGAAAGGGGTCTGTAAACAAACATATGTCAATGCCACTGCAACATACCTCTCTCCAACATACCTAGGTCTACTTATTATAGTATTCTTTTTTCTGATGGTTTAAATGGAACAGCAGACGTGATGTGGGTTTTTCTTCCTATAATGTGCTTTAAGGTGACTACCAAAATGCGCCCACATGATAACATACTCTCAAAATCTTAAACGTTTAAACTATTGAAACAATAGGGTTTGGGCTATGCAATTATATCATTTGCATACAGATTACCCTTCAGAAAACATATTTTGGAACAGAGGAAGTTAATGATATTTATCATAATCAATACAATGATCATAGTTTTACTTTGTATTAATGATTGGCCAGTATGGTTCACGTGATTCAACAACAGTGAAAGTTTCCCACATAAGAGAAATCGCACACGGAGGTATTGTTTGAATAAATGCAATTACAGGATTTAAATACCATACATCCCTCTACTTGATCACATGGCCTAGCCAAGTTTGTGATGGGGATTCCAGACGTCATGTATATTTTGAAGGTAATAACCAATGTATGTCCTCTCTGGGAGCACTATAAAAACGAATCAATAACGAGATTTGTTTTCTCTCCGGAAAACAATGCATCTTTAATCGGGCATCTATGTACAGAAGTTACACGATGTAGTCCTAAAGATATACATACAGTAAAGGATTTCTTATTTCTCAACAGCTGTCAGAGTGAAAGTATTCCATGACAAATCGATTCATTTGTTGCCCAGTGAGACTGTAGGTCCTATGTAGAAATAGGTCCTCAAGCCTAATTCAAAACAAAATAAATGGTCTCCTGTAGACTTTTAGCTTGAATATAGCTAGGTCACCTCTCGAGTAGACTATCATTTTCTAAAACACTGTTCATTTCTGCAATTCAAAGTTAAGATTATTCTATATTTTACACTCTGCGGTTGGTGGATTACAGCTGTTTTGACAGCCGTCGTCGACCAAGGTTAAATTTCACTTGTTGCTCTTCTCTCTTCCACGTTCAGCCTGGAACCTTGGTCTTGAGTTTCTCGGCTATTCTCCTCCAGCTCTAACATGATCCAAGAGAAAGGAAATTAATGAAGAAAATTAGTGATTTTGTCGAACTAAGGTACCCTAAACGGTATGTTGTGTATTGTTTTATTCCCGTTTAGTTCACATTTATTTTGAGACAACACCAAGGATATAGGCTTCCATCAAGGCCATGTCTTGATAAAAATAAAATAAAATACCATCCCGAGAAAAACTAAATAGAAAAATGTCCCTCAAGCACGTGAATGTAGCCAAATGCGTATTCAAACATGTTTATTTTGAACATTGAGTTTTAGTGTTTTTTTTTCCTTATAGGGAAATGTTAGTCTGTTTAGTGGCTGTTAAAAATGTAAATATTGGCTATAAAACTGGTTTAGATGAAAAATACCCCACGTTTCAAAACTGCAATATTTTAAGCAAGACAACATCTATATCAATCAAAAACAGTCACAATCATTGCCTTGATCAGGAGCAGTTTCAGAGAGGTTAGTCATAGATTCACGAGAGATATTTACCTATAATCGCATAAAGCCTGCTAGGCTATGTGTGAAAACACACTTTTCAAAACAGGGCGCTTCGAGTGTGGTGTTGGAATCTTGGTCTCATTGTAAAGCATGGATTTGTTTTAACTTCGCAGTGATCTCGGTACACTTTGTTGGTAGTGTTTAGTCATACATTACAATGTGTGAGAGTAAATTCTGCTGTCTACCAGTAGGCTATATGCTATTGTACGATATACAACATGTAGTAAACTATGCTATAGTAGTAGTAGTAGTAATAATAATCATAATAGTCATAATAATAGTAAGGTCTTACCTGTAGAATTCAAAATCAAATTTAGTCTGCTATATCACATGCTAAACTATGCTACCCTAGCCCACTCTTATACATAAATAGCCTCATACTCAAGCTTATCTTTATAATTGCCATAACCTAAGCCAACAAACAGGATTATGTTACTGGTTTTCTTAGTGCTCCTGTGGTGTTTAAATGAATCGTTTGAACCTCCTAGATCTTACCTAAGTGAACTACTACACATCCAAGTGTTCCAAATTGATATATGACAATATCTACTTTCGATCACGTGTCTTTGGCGACTTAGACGGATTGCGCGTCATCTTGCCTTCCTAAATTTTCCCCTTCTGCAGTTCGAATCCAAAACATCTTTCTATAGTACGGAGTACGGGGGAAAGATGTTTAACTCGGTGAATCTGGGAAACTTCTGCCCCCAGACGCGCAAAGACCGGACATCCGAGTTTGGGGACAGAACGGGCTGCGCCTCAAACATCTACCTCCCGAACTGCACCTACTACGTCCCCGAATTTTCCGCCGTCTCTACGTTTCTTCCACAGGCCTCGTCGCGGCAGATAACCTACCCATATTCCTCAAATCTGCCTCAAGTGCAGCCGGTACGGGAAGTTTCCTATGGATTGGACCCTTCTAGTAAATGGCACCATAGAAGCAATTATGCATCATGCTACTCTGGAGAGGATCTGGTGCACAGGGACTGTCTTCCGTCATCCACCATGACAGAAATGCTTATGAAAACGAACGAGAGTGTGTACAGTCATCACCACCACCACCACCACCATCCCAGCTCCAACCATTCCTCCACAGGGTTCTACCCCGGCGTGGGGAAAAACAACGTCCTCCCTCAAGGTTTCGACCGCTTTTTTGAGACCGCATACTGCGGCGCGGACAATCAGTCAGCAGAGAATTGTTTACATAAGAGCGAGGCTAGTAAACTGGAAACAGAGTCCCAGCAGCCAGCGGCTCTACTGGGCGCCCCAGACCAGGACAAGGACCCAGAGGATGAGGAGGAACATACACATTCGGGCTCGTGTACTTCTTCAGCCACGAAGGACGGCAGTGCCAGCAAGAACAGCCACTCGAGTAGGTACCGAAGCTGTAAATGGGGAAAGGTTAAGGGACTAGCCGAGTGTTTTGTCGGTCAGATTTTATGTGGAGTTTTATAAGCATTCAAAGGATTTTATTATAACCTACAAAGCTCTTTCTTACAACGAGAATACTTTTTACGATGGGAAAGTGCTTTGAAAAAAAGCATGTTATACACAGACGCTTCTATCTTAGAGTCCGTGAAATTTTAAGAGCGCGCTATTGTGACAAATGCTAACTTTGATCATGAACTTGCGTTGGGAATTTTAAGGGATTTTCTCCTTGGTCTGTCGTGAGTAAAAACCAATTTGGCAGAACATTGCTTTTGGTATCTTGTTAATTTTCTTTTAGCAGCTTGCATGCAAACTAACCCCACTAAAAGATGCTGGGAGATTATTAGCCTTGTACACATGGAGGCAAACTAGTATTCTTAATTCAGCTATTGACCATATGACAGGCTCCATAAGTATCAATCTAGGCTATTTATATGTATCTGGAGACAAATTGAATTGGTCGTAGAGACTCGGTTATGTGTTTGTGTCCATATCTGGACCATGCTTGTGTCTGCAATTCAAGCTCTGTACCTCAGTATGAACAGTGCTGGGGAGTAGCGAACTACATGTGGGCTAGTTCAACTAGTAATTTCAATCAAATTTGCTGTAACTTTGGTCGTTGAAATAAATTCAAATCTTGGTACTGTTTTCAGTAGTTTATTACTGTTTTACCATGTAGCGGTGTAGCTAACTGCTGGAACTACACACGACTTTTTTGGCTAAAATAAATTATGGGTAAAGTAGGCAAGAATTTCCTTTCTTTTTCGGCATCAGACATCAGTCTCGGTAATGTCCTTTATCTGTCTCGGTAATATCCTTTATCTGTTTCGGTAATGTCCTTTGATATCTTGCCGGATTTTCCCTTGAAACATAGTTTTGGGGTTAAATAAGCTAAATTACACATTATGTTAACATCTAACTCCAGAGTGACCTGTTCTTGTCATTTGTAGTCAGATTAAGGTATGATACTTTTTCACGAAGTAGTTTGCATGATGCGAATTACTTTTTCAAAGTTACTTCAGTTAAGGTAACTATATGTTTCTTAAGGGTAGTTTTAGTGTATCTTAAGTTCTTCCAGTGTGAAGTAATTGATAGCTTGGTAAACTATATTTTCAAAGTAGCTTCCCCAACACTGAGTATGAAAACACATTCTGTATACACAGTCTATATAGCTACATTCTGTTAGCATCAATGCTACATCTATGTGTATTGAATTTAGTTATGAATTAGGGTATGCGTAAATTGTGGTCAGTTTGAACTGAGAACCCCTTTCCATTCGGTTAGCCCTGAGATATCTATGTCTGAATTTGCAGTGATTTATACAAACACACACACACACACACACATTGGCGTCTGTTTGTGTAGCCTGATGTTGCACAATCAGAGTATAACTGTAGAGATGTTTTATGTCGTTCTACTTTGTCTTTTTCATGAGATTTTGACCACAACTCTGATGTATTGCCATTTTGAGAGCCATTTTAGCTTTACAAGAGGATTAATATCTAATATAAACATGTCCATTTCAAACAACCATGAAGGAGTGTGCAAATGTATAGTTGAATTCCATGGGAATGCCCCGCAAACTGCAGCCATATACATTTTGTTATTGTATATTTGTAATAAATAAACACATACTTAGAGGCTGTAAGTTGATATTCTTTGCACTTTGAGTGCGTGGGATAATTTAACAGTCTTTATGGCTGATTGATTTGATCTATTACGTGCAGTGTTGGATGTTGACAGAATTGGTACCATTAAATTAATGCTTCTAGAAATACCTGAATAGTGTATTCACAGAAAGAGCCTACGTACTTTATGTTGATGTTAATACTGTTGGCTAGGCTACTTTAACTTCATGTGAATATCCGTGCGTGAATGACAAACTATTCCTTGAAACTTTCGCTGATCATGTCCTTCCTGTTTGATTACCCCAGGTACTCCTCGCACGAGGAAGAAGAGATGTCCATACTCCAAATTCCAGATTCGAGAATTGGAGCGGGAGTTCTTCTTTAACGTTTACATCAATAAAGAGAAACGGCTGCAGCTTTCCCGGATGCTGAACCTCACCGACCGACAGGTTAAAATCTGGTTTCAGAATCGAAGAATGAAAGAAAAGAAATTAAGCAGAGATCGTTTGCAATATTTTTCTGGAAACCCTCTATTGTGAACATGTGAGGAGTGTTAAAGCATAGGCCTAATGATTATAGTCAAAGGTCAATGACACTCTTTTCTCAGTGAATTCTTATCACCAGTAATAAACAAAGTTCAAGTTACAAAAAGTAGCCCAGATCAGCAGCCATGTTGAACAACTAAATGTTATGATGGGGTTATTTCTATTCCCAACATATGGGGTTTCTCTATGTATGCGTAATAAGCCGCCATTTTCCTGTAGCCTTCGTGCACAGAATAATTTCTATTTCAGATATAGGCCTACAGGTGATATAATAATCATTGATATGCCGTAGTTAATATGAATTTCCATGTATTTACCACGAATTTTAATTCTGTGTATTTACTTGTGCATTTCACAAGTATATTATTTGTTGAATATTAAATGTTACATCACAATTTGGAAGCAATGATAGGCCTGTATTGGATATTTAAAAATGTCCCTTCCCTCTGGTCGTTGTATAGGTATATGTATTGCCTATGTGTAGCCTACCATGAAACCACGATTCTCTTTTCGACTAGACTATTGAACACAAAATAGTATTTACAGGCTTCATTTTTGCCATTGAGAACAGTGACGTGTACAATTTGTAATAATGTTTTCCCTTGTACAGACTATGCAACTATGTGCATTCGTATTGTAAATATGATTTCATTTTTAATTTCCCACCCCCTTTCCGTGCTGCTATTTTCTTTACACCGCCCAAGCAAGCAGTGTACTTTAAAAGCTTTAATGTTAACGCTCCTTTAAATTATTTGCTTTATGCTCGGTGTTTGGCTATGGAAGAGGAGGAGGAAAATATGGAGCTGTGCCTGTGTATCATTAATATAAAGATACCTACGAAATAAACAGACATATAGACAACAAACAGACTCTGGTGGATTTTGTCATAGATTTCTATTATTGACCATGGCTATCTTCTGGTCATTTTTAAAGGGAATTGATTAAGAGTGGTAGCCAATGGTTGAAAAAGTATTGCCAAAACCTCTGACTGCATTTGAGTCTTAGGTTTTATTTTTTACCATTAAGTCTATCTGATGGTAATTCTAAAGGATTTGAGTGGGGGTTTCTATCCTGAATGGTTATCTTGTTAGTGGGGTATTTCTCGTGGTATTTATATATATCAACTATTGTCATCTAGGAATAGGCCTTCCCTTTTTACGCAAACATTTTCTGACAAAAAAGTTGAGTGAGTTTAGGAGTGCATATAGGAGCGCATATTTGAGCTTTTGCAAGCATACACAGGGTTAGACACAAACAACAACATGCAAACTAGGCTACATTTCAGATACGAAGAGAAAGAAAGAGGTACGGGATCCTTCTTTAGTGCCCACTAAATGGAATCGCCACTCTTGCAGTCTAGACACTGCCATAAAGACAAAGGCACTAAATTGACATTTTTGCTCTTAATTGCACCGTCTGTTCGTGGGGAATGGTGCTCACTTCCGCAGTAAATAGTAAACAAGTAAGACTGGCTGTCGGAACAAAAAAACTTGACAACTACACTGTTCAACCTGACCTCGGGCCGGTGTTGTGCACATACGACTGCACATTAGACACACACACACACACACACACACACACACACACACACACACACACACACACACACACACACACACACACACACACACACACACACACACACACACACACACACACACACACACACACACACACACACGCGAACACTAGCCATATGAGACAGACATTTCTGATAAAAACGGACCCCTAAAATTAAATCTTGGAATTCCAAGTCAATGGTGGTAGGTGTATGTGCATATCTATAAATATCGAGGACATTACTGGTGTGTGACTGATTTGATAGATTTTGTGTGTGTAGGTAGGCCTACGTGCCTGCGCCCGCGTGCTCACATAGCATATGTCTATGGAAGATTGCACGTGTATGTATTAACTACAATTTATAATTAAAAGTAGTCTTTGAACTTCAATAATGTCAAGGCTTTCACCTCTAACCCGCTGCAATAAAGTGGAATCAAGGAGCCCCTTTTGCCCGGAAATCTGTGCAGGAGGGGTATCGACCAATGGGAGTGAGTGGGAACAGAAAAAGGAATGTGTAGAGAGTCCAACTTTGACCCATGCCATTAAACTACAGCAGGTAACTTTTCCAGCTTTAGCACGCCCAGTAAATACACTTTATTGTCCCTGTAAAATGTATACGTTTTCACGCATGAGAAGTTTTATAACATGTTGGCATGAGCTTTAATACCTATTGTATATTTCCATCGTTTCTTGTGGAAAATAATGTATAGATAATGCATTTGGGTTATGTTCTTCTTTGAGAAGGATGCAGAATTCCATTCAATTTTGTTATCTCTCTCTCTCTCTCTTTGTGTGTGTGTTTGTCTGTTCTATGTAACACACTACCCACTCACCCTCCAAAATGAAGCTGAGGGCGGAAGAGGGGGGTGTTGGTTGTGACAGGGGATGAGGAGGGAGATGCTAGAAGGCAGAGATCAAGGCTAGAAGACTTCACTTGTCACACCCACCAACCTTGGCTCTGGGACGATGACGTCGGTAATTTGTTGGATTACTTTGCCACACGTATTCTCCGTCCTCTAACTGCAGAGGCTCGAGGCTCCTCAAACTGCCTATCGACCACAGGGGGCCAGAATTCACCCCGGAATGTGTTGGTCGCACAATGGGAGAGCAATGTTTTGTTTCCTTTCCTTCAATAGGCTTTATAAAGTTATAGGACATTAGAAACATCGTGTTATTCTTTTGATGGATGTTTTTATTCATACGTCATTAAAATGTAGGCCTACATGGAATCTTCGATATTGAATTACATTTTATTTTGTTTTGGTTGTCTTATAGTTTTAATGTGGTGACCGTGATTGATCCTGAGAGACAACGAGAGAGAGGATACTATGCAGCCGGCGGTTGGTTCAGTTGAGCTGACCCCGTTGGGCGCTTGGCTATTAGGAAGGAAAATGGCGGGTCTGTCACAGACGAATGCAATGAGACGGCCTGAAGAATGGCATTTCGTAAGAGCAACTACATGGCAGGTGATTCAATAAGGTTGAAAAGGAACTAACCTAACGAATAGCGAAATCTTTAATGACTCTTTTCGAAGTGATAGTAGCTAATGGTTATTTGAATGGATTGTATGTCATTTTAGGTACCGCTCAAATAATTAGAATGTATGTTTTTGACTCCATGTATGTGTCATTGTTATGGTTTATGTGTTTTGTGAGTACTGAAGGCCTATTTAATTTCTTTGATGTTTTTAACATTCCTTTATCTTATCCATACATGTTTTCAGTTGGGAAGGATAAATACACTGTCTAAATTACGTGTCGTTGTAATTAAACGTGGATTTCTTGAAATTATGTTTGTGCTCAATCATTTTCTCCACATTTTAGTCAGGTGCTATGTCAGGACTTTTGTGTGTGTCAGATTAAAGGGGAATGTTCAAGAAATAATGTGTTACCATGCTGGGCCTACCTCCACATTACACACGAACCTTTTCTCACACGCGATGCTTGTCAAATGTGTGCTGCTATTGATTTACACAGACGTTTTATGTAAACGTCTGTACAATAATAACCGTTGTCTCCCAAATTAGTACTGCTACCATGTTGTTTTGCTACCATGTTGTTTTGCTACCATGTTGTTGTCCTGTTGTGTTGCTACCATGCTGTTTTGCAATGTTTTGCTGCCTTGCTATGTTGTTGTCTTAGGTATCTCTTTAGGTATATATATATATATAATTATTATTTTTTGTAATTATTTTTTTAAATCCCAGCCTCCCTCCCATCAGGAGGTATTTTGCCTTTTGGTAGGCCGTCATTGTAAATAAGAATTTGTTCTTAACTGACTTGCCTAGTTAAATAAAGGTTAAATATTTAAAAATAAATAAAAAACGTGGTTTATAATAGGAGCGCAGTGTTTTGAAAGCACAAGCCCGCGCTATCAAGTTCCTCAGAGAGTAGCTTGTTATAGGCCTAGATATTGAAAATAATTCTGCAATGAGTTCTTACGTGAAGGGAGATAACGCACTCAACATATATCCTCTTGCATAAACAAATGAACGGGTGCTTACAACCAAAAAATAGATTACATCAAAAATGAAAAAGGGCCATTTGGATACAAATTGCAATTTAACATTTGTTTTGCAATGAGTTCTCGCCATAGTGCTTTCCAATGTACATACGCCTATACGTACATAGGTGGCTTACCTTCCCCCTATGTGATGAAAGCCCAAAGCTGTAGATATACAGTAGCCTACGTCGAAGAAACTAACCTGTGGTCCCTTGTGTGGTCGTAACCATATTGGAATGTAATATAATATCAATGTGTGCTTTCCGATTACCACCTTTGATTTATAATTGTCTTTAAGAAGCTACATGCCTCAACCATACATTCTCACATTCACAGGGTGTGGACGTCTGCTTGCAAGGAGCTCAACCTCGTTACATCAAATTGGAAAGATATATCATGGCGGTCATGGCGGCCTGCAATGCAAACTAGTTTTGGCGTCTCTCCGTCTCCATATGCGCGACATGGCAAGGGGATGGGCGGCATATGCGTAATCCTGAATGTGAGTAGCCTGTCTGTTTTCTTTACTCGGCATGATGGTACATATATTAGTAGACTGAATAAAGTTTAAAGACGTAAAACATAAATGTGCCTGTGCTTATTTTATACTAAATACAAATCAACAACTATTTAGTAATATAACGAATGGAGAGGACATACGTACGAGCAAATTAAACATTCCCCTACGTCTGTGTGTGCACGCACGCTTAAGTAGGCCGATACATACGTGCGTAAAGATCCATATGTGCACAAAAGAACATTAAAAAAACACAAAGAAAACATTTACACCTATAGGCATCCCAATCGACACAATTCACCCCCTCAAACACACATTGCAAAAAACAGGGGCAAATAGACACACATTGCCTACAAAGCTATAGTGATTCACATGTAGTAAAACATTCAGATTATGACGATACGTTTTATTATTGGGCTTATAGCTGAATAAATACATTGTTTATTGACCAATTACTGTTGTATGAGAAATGTTATGATAAGTACAGTTCATATTTATATTATGGAATGACCCAGATTCTAGGTGGGGTTTTAACCCAGCTAATCAAACTCCAAATGACCCGTTAAAGGTATCTGCGTCTCCGGGAATAATGCAATTGGGTCTGAATCTTCAATGTAGGCCAATTACAGAATTCATCCTTCTCTTAATTTAGATAATATGACTGGTAAGCGGGCATACACACACAGACACACACAGAGAGATAGCAGGGTAGCTACAAGCTCTCATATTCTCACGTCAGAATTAGACGTTCATCAATGTTCTTCAAACGCCAAATTTCGAAGTAGATAGAGAAAGGTACAACTCACACACACGCATTCTGCGTTTTCACTCAAGGTTATGACATCGGTGTTACACATATGAATGTCATGATTTCAGGATGCTGGTTTCAGTTTGCAAACTTAATAGCCTCCTAAAGGTGACATTACAGCAGCATTTAACATTATCTCTCTATCACAAAACAATAAAACCCCATTTGAGAATACTTTTTCATTTTATAGAAAATAATTGAATGCCATACCCATAGAGAATGATAGAGGCCTCTAGTGGCTAAAAGGCCATATCAGGATGGGCTCCCCATTGGAGTCATGTCCAACTGGGTCATCAGGAGGGATAAGAAATAGTCATGAAGAAAATTGACTACTTCAAAATAGAGATAGCCTCGATGGTGCTCATGCTGTCACAGGTGGCACAGATTCAAAGATGAGTCCTCTAAGTCTCTATAGCCATACTCCAGGGTCCATGTATTTGAAAACAAGAAAAGTGGTTTTAATGGAAATTGTAAGATCATAAACATAATATCCCTTTTATTTCATACATGTGTTCAATTATACTATGTTGGTGCACTAAACTTACTCTAAAAATTAAACATTGTTTTACATGTAGTTGCTTGTGTGTGGGTAATGTTCAGAACGAAATCAAGACACACAAAAATAGCGTTCAGCCTACAAGCTACATGTCATTGAAGAGCATGCATGGACAAAAACATAATTTTTATTGTAAATTTCAGTGTTAGATATTGTTAACTTTTTCTGAGACATATAAATACAAAAATTGAATTCTAGCTTTAGAATGGAAGACTGTGAGGCCTAGATTCAATCAGATCAAGCGCTAACCGGTGATAGCAGACACCTGCATAGCAGATGTTTTGGTGGTTTTGGAGGTGTAGCTGCGTTGGAGCTGTCAAAACGGTGAGCAGCTGCTCTTGTGATCATTGTATCGAAGCCACACCCACCTCACTCGCGTTAGAAGTTCAGAATGAGAAAGTGTAGGCGTTATAGAAATAATGACGCTCAAATGGAAATTCATTAAACGAAATAATGAAGGTTTCTATCATCCCAATGGAGTTGTAGATTACATCTCACATTCCAGGGTTCCAACTTGTAAACAAGGCCGCATGGATTTGCCAGGAGCCGCTTGTGGATTTGATAGCTCTAACGCAGTTCCACCTCGGACAACGCCTAAACAACCCCTATTCAAATGTTGGCTAAAGCGGATCTGATTGAATGGAGCCCTGGATTCCATTTCTAACAAGATGATGAAATGATGGACAGGTGAGGAAACCAATCAAAACAGTCTGGTATTACTTCTAGCGTTTAGTGGTTGGTAGATAAATATCTGCATTCTCCACAGCCTATATGTATTAGCCTAATCTTCCTATTTGAAATAGGCCACAGCATTTAGCTAATATTATTTATTTTAGGTGAAAATGGGCTTGGCATCACACCATTCAATATACATAAACATGAATAATGTACATGAATTTCTGTTAGGCTATTAGCTAGACTATTTGTTATTTGCTTCGAAATTAATCAAAGCGTCTCTAATTGTCAATATTTAAACCTTTTTCATCCGGTTCGTTTGAACTTTTTGCTATGCAACTGAAATTGCTCTGGTGTTATCTGAATTAGACTTAAGGAACAGAAGAAGTCGTGGGCCTATGGGCCAGACTTAAACAACCTCGAAATTCACGGACACGTTTCCTTCTATGTTCCAATTCAAATGAGACATAGGCCTAGTAACCATTCGTACATTTTTGCATCAGTTTAAAATACAAGACGTGCAAAGTCTGATAATCCCTACTTATCATTGCTCGTGGTGAAATGAAATGAAAAAAAAGAGGTTGGATTGCCCCTTTCATTATAAAGCGTCATAGCCAACACAAGAGCAATATCAACATTGATCACACAAGGGGCCCTGCATTGTTTGGCAGTAGTTGCTAAACCTGGTAGCCTACTGTTTGTCGATGTCACTGTACTACCTTAGTAATGGGAATATCAATCGTGTTGAGGATATATATTCGAGTATAAAACAACAAAACACTAGACATATTCCTTATGAATAGCCATTTTCATAGGCCTTCCTTCCTACTATGCGCATCTTTTTGATTCTGGTGTTGACTCACACTGTGAAGGTGATTCAAAATAAGGAAACACAATAATCTAATAACATGCAAACCGTCCAGCATATAGGATGTTTTAACTCGTCCTCTTACATTTGAACTTCAAAACAATATGTGAATAGGAATACAAAAAACACGAATTCAAAAATAAAATGTTACTTTCGCCTTGGTTTATCAATATCAGAAAATATGAACTAGAGCCCTTACTGGAAAACAAGATGATCGTTATGCAACGTCTTAAATGCTAGAACGTTATTTTCATGGGCAAACTATAGAATGTACCGTACACTCTGTGAAAAAGGTTCTGGGTAGAAGCAAAAAGGTTATATTGCTTGCTTCATATATGGCACCCCTAAAGGCTCTATACAAAACCCAGGGCTTCTTCTTCACTGCACCAAAACTGGTTCCACATAGAACCTTCGGGTTCCATATAGGGTTCTTTAATGGAATTAATCGATATAGAACCTTTGGGAACCCAATTTTGGTGATATATTGATCCTTAAGGGGTGCCATATATGAAGCAAGCATAGAACCGTTTTTGGTTCTATCCAGATTTTTTTTTCTAAGAATGGATATAAACGATATTATATATGTAGCAACATATATATTCGCAATGGATTTAAGAATGTCTGAGTCGAAGCTTCAATTAGTACTAAATTAAAAAACCTACACACATGTCTGCTTAATAGCCTACATGTACACTTGATATTTGTCTAAAAAAGTTCTGGTCCTTTGTCTTCAATTAACAATTTACACGTGGCATACATGTACATTTTTCTCCCTCAGTTTGATATCACCCTGCATTTATATGAATTAAATATTACACACGAATTACAAACGAGTTGGAGTGGAAAAGAAAGGACCAGGAGTGGAAAAGAAAGGGCCAGAACTATAATAATCCTTTATATAATTTTAAACGTAAAGAAAAAGATTTTGCCACCACCCATTCTTTATATCCTCATGATAAATTGTAGATGGATCATAGAGACCATATTTGATTGAATGTTCTTGCTTTTGGTCATAAAAAAACACCTACACATGCTTAGGCATTACTGGGACTACTAGGAGTATACATACAAGGAATAGCACTACCATAAAATGCTCTAGAAAAACAGGGCTGCTAAAGTAATTAAAGACAAAGATACACTTTGGAATACTCACATTGGTTAACATTTTAAATAGATTTTAATCGAACAAACGTTCTTATGCAACTGCTGGTGCAACAACGACTAGCTACAGTTATTTGATTGTATAGGTTAGGTTAATGCAAAGTCTACCTCTTATGAAAATCAGTTTGCCTAACAAGTCTAGGCCTACCCGAGAGTGGGGCTGGATTATCTTAATGTATTGACGAATACCAGAACGAAGTGACTTTCCTATAGTGGCATTTACACTTCCAAGAAATATTCAGATTTATCGAATTATTTGCGCGGTCTTGTTTTTATGTTAGCCTATCTTAACGATTACTTATCGAACTATATTTAATTTCGGCTATACTCACGTAACTGATTGCAAAATATTTTCTCCACCCCTTTGTTCCTTCCTCCCGTGGCATTCCCCCCTAAATCTCTCCGCTAGGTGGCGCCCTTTCACCGTGCAAAAATCTCTTTGCTTAACAACTTGACCGCGCTGACGTCACCTTAGTCTGGAGCGTCAATGCCACTTCCACGCCGCTATTGGTCTGAAAATCACATGACATGGCGCTCCAAGAATCCATAATTATGTTGCTGATATTTTTGGCTCCAAAAAGTTGTCAGTGTCCTACTGTCCTTATTCTCCTCGAGAAAAACCGTTACCACAGGAACACAAAAGACACCAACAACACCAACAATAAAAAATAATGTCATGCCAGGATAACATTGCTGCCGGTCATTTCCTGATGGATTCTTTGATGGGAGGATCATCATCTTCCTATAGAGGCGAGGGCTACTCCAGCAGCAACCCAGGAATGTACATCCACTCGGCTGCATCTGAGTATGGATGCTCAATGATGAGACATTTTGGAGTAGTTGGATCGCCCCTTCCCAAAAAAGAAGAGGTTCCTCCGAGTAGCCACCCTCTCGGCTCCTACCAAGATGCGCTTTACCTGTCATCCCAACTGGGCACTTGGACCTCAGTTCCTAAAACTAACAGTGAGGAGCAACCTGTTGCCCAGTCCAATTTACAACCGTGTTCGTTTCCAATCGACAACGTCAAAAAGGAGGCGTTCTGTTGTCTGTATCAGGGTGACAGTAGCAGCAGGGCTAATACGGACAATACAGAGTCGGCTACTTACATTCGGCTTGGGAACAATAGCAGCAGCCAGACGGACCAAACCGCTGTCTCGGAGGTGTCCGAATGTTATGGAGGAGTAAGACGGGTATACCCCGGAGAGAGCAGGGGACAGCGAGAGGCGCAGTTCGGGACAGGCTCTGCGTCTTTGGCCCCGGTGACGACATCTGTTGAATCACCAAGAGAATCAACGGTTAACAAATCTACGCAGGAAAAAGTTAGCGAGGAAACGGACCTCGAAGAGGAAGAACAGCGAAAGCGCAAGAAAGAAGAGAGAGCAAAGACTGACAGTTGTTCTGATAACTCTGACGAATTGAAAGGTAATCCAGAAAGCTCCCCCCCACTCTCTCTCTCTCTCTCTCTCTCTCCCTCTCCCTATCTCTCTCTCTCTCTCTTTCTCTCTCTCTCTCTCTCTCTCTCTCTCTCTCTCTCTCTCTCTCTCTCTCTCTCTCCCTCTCTCTCCCTCTCTAACACAAACACACACACAGTGCAATGTACTTACAATCCTACAATAAAGCCTCTGCTAGAGAGCATACTAAAATATCTTCTGCATGCATGTCATTCAGTGTTTGCGTTTTTATATTGTTGGTTTGCTACTGTATATCTACGCTATGTATATATCGGAGACATTCTGAACAGGCATTTCACGGTCTGGCCTAGCAGGGGTTACTGTGGCGACGGCACTTATCACCTTTCTATTTAATGTGCGAAGGTGAGTTGGGCAGTTATCATTGAAATAAACAAGCTCACACACTCATAACGCGCGTGCACCGTAAAACAGATAGACCAGACAGACACACACACGCCTCAATTTCCATAATTACTGTTTTTGGTAAAACAGTGACGGCCTGCGATTGACTTTTTAGACTGAAATAACATTCATAAAGATGGATAGGTAATACTACTTACCTTACATGAGATCTTTGATTGAGAAAAAAGCTTAAACGGCATTTTAATTATTATGGTGGAAAGATAGCGTATACAAGGAAGGAAAAATTATGAATATATATTGTTAACGAATCAATGTATTTTTATAATTATAATTATCATGACTATACAACTAAGATTCAACCAAACAACTATAAAATTCCAGTTGAAATTTGACTTTTAGTTAATTTATGCTGCTGCACTGTTTTCCTGTACCTCTATTTGTAGGCTAAATTCACCACACATAGGGTTATTTTTAACCGCTACAATGTAGCCTTCCATTTGATATTATGAACCATTCATTCAGCCTATATTATTCCCTTTGCGTCGTCTTTTAGGAGCGAAATAAGACCGTTGATGATCCAGAGATGCCCTTCTTATATTCTCCTCTTTTGTTTGAATTCATTTCATCAATCGTTTAAAAAGGTTGGGCATGTTTAAGTCAATCGAAGAGTAGGACTAACCAAACATGCTATCCGTGTACCCTGAAATATGGAATATGCGTAATTAATTATGAAACTATTTCCAATATAATTTCAAACCACATAAAGGCTGTATGGTGGCTGGGCTTGTATAGTACCCATATAGCCTCAAACCACATAAAGGCTGTATGGTGGCTGGGCTTGTATAGTACCCATATAGCCTCAAACCACATAAAGGCTATATGGTGGCTGGGCTTGTATAGTACACATATAGCCTCAAACCACATAAAGGCTATATGGTGGCTGGGCTTGTATAGTACACATATAGCTTCAAACCACATAAAGGCTATATGGTGGCTGGGCTTGTATAGTGTCTGTAGGCCTATAGCACAGGGACAGACCCTGTAGATTCCCGTCAAAATAAATAGGCCTATATGATGTTTCAATTAAAACTATTTGTATTTTCGTTCGAAGCGTTCAAAGAAAGTCCAAAAATAGATACTTATTAAACCCGTGTATTTAAAGAGCGTGGACATTTGATTCAAGCTCAAGAACTTGAATGTGCATTTGAGATTAAGACTGGCAGAGACCGTCCAGACATTGCGGTGCGGCAGTGCAGACCTGACGCAGACCAATTGGAATGCAGTATTTCTGATATAGTCTGTCTTGAACATGGAAGTAGACCTTCAGTAAGCCTATGCTCACCTTTTCCATGTTTTTATGTCTACAGATGATTTTACATTGGAAAATTCTCCAGGAAACTGGTTAAAAGCCAAAAGTGGACGGAAGAAGAGATGCCCGTACACGAAGCATCAGACACTCGAGCTGGAAAAGGAGTTCTTGTTTAACATGTATCTGTCTCGCGAGCGCCGCCTGGAGATCAGTAAGAGTATCGATCTGACCGATAGACAGGTAAAGATCTGGTTCCAGAACCGAAGGATGAAGCTCAAGAAACTCAATAGTGAAAGTCGGGGTCGCGATCATCTTATGGCGGCCTACAACTTCACCTGAAATTATATTATCTATAAAACATTTACACACACACACACACACACACACACACACACACACACACACACACACACACACACACACACACACACACACACACACACACACACACACACACACACACACACACACCGCACACACACACCGCACACACACACAAACAGTGTTCCGTCATACAATGACAATATTTCAACGATACCCAAGAGTACACGACTTTATGAAGGAAGGACTTCAGCACTTGAGTTTGCCTTTCCACACATGAACATGAAATAGTGGTGCGGTTGCTCTTGTCATCTAAAGCAAAAATATAAGTGAAGGCCTGTAATGAACACCAACACTCAAGCAGCTTAGAACTGCTGGAATGAAAAAATACTTTGTTTTGTTTGTTCTTGAGCAATGTCCCCTTACTCCCTAGCTTCATCGTGTCGTCTTTAGTTTTCTGCTGCTATGTGTGATAGGCTATTCGTGCACTGGACTTTTTGCATCCGCATTGTTGCTCGCGTCATATTTGTCCCGTTGATTATTCCTTATTCCTATAGAAAATATAGTTTGTCCTTCCCTTTATTATCAATTTGGCACTATGTTAAGAGAGAGAGAGAGAAAGAGAGGGAATGAGAGAGAGGCTGCGGATAAGAGAAATTGGGAAGATCATGGCCGTTTTAATAGGAGGGAGACCATTACGTTGATTTAATTATTATCCAGGTGAGCACAGTAAGTCAAGGTCATACAATTCTAACGTCAGGATCGTCTCGTGGTAGAAGCGCCCAGCTAGGGGTGGATTTTATGATCTGCAAATATAATGTGCTAGCTGGCTGCTGCAGTTAAGATGCATCGTTTAAAGGTGTGTGGAGGAGAGGAGGGACAGGCTACTCTACACAGAGGAGAGGGTCTGCTATGCCTACTGGATAGAACGAATGTGCTCGACGGGCTCCCTCTGCTATGGAGGCAGGCTGCAGCCTTCTATTTAGGATACTGCATCCCAGCAAGAAAGGAAACAGATGGATGATTATCAACAACAATAACAACGACAACAAGAACAGCATGGATAAATGAGGACCACCACGACAGAGTGTGTGTGAGGAAATGCAAGGTAGGACACAAATAGATATTTATTCTGCTGTGATTTGGAGATGAAGTAGCCTATGTCTGCCGGTTGCTCTGCCAATGGCGCTTGGTTGACAGCTCTTGTTATTGCTGCTACTGGTCTTGTCTATTATGTCTACATGATTGCGATTTCTGGAGACGTTAGAACTGTTTATGACATATTCTGATGTTCTTCAGAATTATGTCTAACGAGCTTTCCCGTTTATTGGTTGAGCCGTTTTTAGACACCATGTATTATTCTTATATTCATATTTTACACGATAAGCCTATTTAGGATAGCATGACAGAGACAAGAATATAATTCGGGTAATAGCTATGTTATTGTAGACAGACAATAAAATCCTTACTTGGCTTTGAATATTTTGCTGTTTGTTTTCTTTCCCTTCTGGTTGGAACACCACGTCTCGCGCAGCTGAAGCGTGGTTTAGGTAGTTTCATGTTGTTGGGATTCGCTTCCTGGCTCCGCAACAAGAAACTGCCTTGATTACGTCAGTTCGTCTTCATCAATGGCGACACTTTCCTTTAAATTACACCCTCGGCTCTGACTGAAGCCATCGCAAATGGCATTGTAAATGAACTGGAGCTTTGATAGCCGGGACGGACAATTTTTCTCCCCGGCTCTCATGTTTGTGGCGGGCTGTAAAAAGTACTTTAGCTACTCAGATGGAGAATGGGTTGTAAACAACATGGGGTAGACTTTAGACCGCTATTGTTACCTTATCATTGTGTTACTGGTTTTTGGTTAGGTTTCCCCTGATTTTGGTTTCGGTTGGGTTTTGGTTTCTAGACTATGAAATGATGGGAATGTCCTTTACAGACTTAGCTTGTTCGGCCACCATCTAAAGATCACATGGCTATCAGCCAGCCAAATGTTGACAGAATTTAGTTTTCTTTTCTCTAAAATGTGTAAAATGTTATTGATCTTAAAGCTGGAAACAATGTATGTTGCATTCATATGGGCTCTTTAATCTTCTTCTGAATATAAGTTTTCGTTGGTACACATGGTCCAGTATTTTTCTGATTGTGGCACTGTGTGTGTGTTTGGGTTAACTGAGTGGACCTTTGGATATCCCGTAGGTTTTGCTGACCTGTAACGCATTTGCCACCTGTTAAAATCAAGGGGAAATGACTCCATCGTCATAATATATTTACCATGACATTTTTATCTTATTTAACTAGGCAAGTCAGTTAAAGAACACATTCTTATTTTCAATGACGGCCTAGGAACAGTGGGTTAATTGCCTTGTTCAGGGGCAGAAGGACCGAGCTTTACCTTGTCACCTCGGGGATTCGATCTAGCAACCTTTCGGTTACTAGTCCAACGATCTAACCACTAGGCTATCTGCAGTCATAATTCCTTTGATTGTTTCCGTTTCCTCAACTTTCTCAAATGACAAAACGTATTCTGATTCAAGAAACTAGGTCATAGACTGGATTTAGACTATAATGCGTCCAGAGGAAGAAGTCGTGAATTAAAAAAAAAACAAATAATTTATAAAATGTTAATTCAATGGAAAGGAACTGGGTAGATTAGCCTATAGATGAAATACGCTGGGTATATTACATCATATTTCTTTATGTATTATGTCCTGTTCCTATTTCATTTGTGCATTTGTGGGCAAATTGTATTTCGCAGTTGTTATGTTATTATTCTTTATGAATCATGCATGTAACTAACTAGGTTATGTCAAGTTATGAGCATTGGAATGTTGGGCCATATAGGTTGATTTAATTTAATTTGAAATGTTTGTGGTAATAATTTAACTGATTTCATTCACATGACCCAAATGACAAGACGTGGCCGAGAAACATGTATTATCCCTTTTATTTGGAATATCAACTTTGTATTGTATTCATAATACACAACAAAATGATTTAATGTTGAAACGATTTCATGTTTAGCCAATAACTTTTTTACATGGCACAGTCAAAGTCCCCTCTCTGGGAGAGAAAGTGTTTATAAGTTCTTTCGCGGTTTTGTTTTCTCAACCCCCCATCATCACAGCAGTAAGTGAAACTAGCAGAGACCGTCTGGAATCCAAAGTCATTTTCATTCAGTTTAGTGAATAGGCGTCTCCCCCTGGAATGCATCACTCACAAAGAGTTTACACCACTCCAAATAGCACCCACAGGAAACACACATTGCTTACACCCTGAGACGTGCGTAATTCGCGCTAGTGCACAATTACGCACAGCCATTACGCACGTATGTAGCAACTTTTTTTTATAAAGGTTCTCGTTACATGGATAATACTTTTGCCTCTTTTGTCCACAAGTTATTCTTTCTCAAATTAATAGCAATTTCAATAGCAAATAGCATGCTGTCAGAAACTGCACAGTGGCATTTGAACAACCCATTTAAAATTCTAAAACAGGTAGAGCACGGAAGAAGAAAATAAGGGAATAGCTAGGCTAATGGAGGTATTTGTTATATAAGTCTTTACAGCCCACTAGGTCTGTATCTCTGTCTGTGGGCGGCTAGGGAAGTACTAGTTGTTAACTATTAATAAAGGGTAACTCATTGTCACAACCATCCGGGTGTCTGGGTATGTGTAGGCCTAATGCTGGCTGATGTAAGGCTGGATCGTGCGAGAGCGGATAGTACTGATTGTTGTGTGATTGCAAAACAAAATGTGAGCATGATTACTGCTATCTGAATAGGCATAACCAGAGGTATCTCGTACCGGATTCAAGCATTTGCGGTGGGCCTATATTCTGAAACGAAATGGTGCATCACAGTGGCAAGTAGCCTAGTGTAACCTTAGCGTGTGTGTGTGTGTGTGTGTGTGTGTGTGTGTGTGTGTGTGTGTTCGTGTGCGTATGCGTGTGTGTATCCATGCGTTATTAATTTTATGAATTGTCGAATATTATCAGAGTTATGAGGAGGTAATACACTATACAGGCACTATAGGCAATCATTTTCATAATTTCATAATTAATAAACATTATTTAAAAAAGGCGCCATAATATTTTTTAAAGCCACCGAAAATCCGTTATTTCTATGTCATGCGTTTGTGTTATCTTTCAGTCTTCTGTGATGTATATAAAGTGAAATATTGGAATGCAAAACTAAAAATGGAATACTATATCTGACATGGTACATGTGTCTTCTTTTTTTAAACCCATAACCATGTGTGTGAGGTGTATACTTGTTTCAAAGTAGATTTGTTTAAGACTGCCAAGAAACACTCTGTGACCCTGCCCACTGCAGTAAAACGTTCAATTAGGCCTATGCCTAAACCTGTGTAAAATGTTCAAATGCAACATGGATCCATCAAAACCCCTTCCTTATTCCTTAAACTACAAGCAGGCACGCAGTGCAAGCACATTGATTACATCATAATTTGTTTAAATATTGTTAATATTGTTTAGCAGTTTGTAAAATATATAATTAATGAACATTACAACAATGCTTGCATTCAACCATTTTTTATTTAATTAATAACAAATTCTTATTTACAATGAGGAACATTGGGTTAACTGCCTTGTCCAGGGGTAGAATGACAGATGTTTACCTAGCTCAGGGATTCGATCCAGCTACCTTTCGGGCCCAACGCTCTAACCACTAGGCTACCTGCCGCCCCACCTGCATAACTTTGTGCAGTAAAAATAAGCTATCTACACCACAGTAACCAGCTATATCTCTCTTCAGAATGTGCTAGTTTGTTATCAAATCACATGTTATTGGTCCATACACATATTTACCAGATGTTGTTGCGGGTGTAGGGAAATGCTTGTGTTTCTAGCTCCAACAGTGCAGTATATCTAACAATACACGACAATACACACAGATCTAAAAGAAAAATAATGGCATTAAAAAATATATAAATATTAGGATGAGCAATGTCATTAGGGTATGGCGTAAAGGCCCTTAAAGTTCCAATGCAGCCGTTTTTATCTCATATACAATTATTTCTGGGTAGCAATTTAGTTCCTTAATGTGATTGTTTTCAATTAAAATTGTCAAAAATAAACAAAAATATCTTCTTAGCCAAGGGCAATTTCTCAAGCAAGAATTTTGCTAGGACTGTCTAGGCAGCCCAGTCTCATAGGCCTATTAATTTGTCAATTCAAATGAGCTTTTGACAATACAACAACATGTCCCTTGTTCAAATATATGTATCATATAGGCTATGACAACAAGTATTTACTTGAGGTTCCTTCACGTAGTAATGCACGTAAATACACTGATCACTGTTTGTAATACGATATTTTCACAATTCATTCAGAATAATCTTAATCGGTTATGCGACATGGATGCAGGGTTCAGATCAAACCTAGAATTTACTCATGGAAAAATGTGGATTCAAATTCTAGTTAGCCAGTATACTATTCTCCTGATTTGTATATTATTTTAGCTCCACACATTTGCCATCATAGTTTCCAACAATGACTTTGATCCATATACGGTTACATAAGACGTTTAAAACTTTCCAAATGATTTAAGAGTAGGTCTATATCTAATCACATTTCAAATTAAGAATGGTTCCATGGATTCTGATGATTTTTTATTTAAACGTATTAGTGCGCAAAGTAGGCCTACTAACAAAGCGGAAAGGGACTTTTTTTTTTTTTTACAGTTTCCCTTCGTATTTATTGGAAATGATATCACCAACTTAAGGTCGTTATTATGTAGGCTAGCTAGTAGGCCTATGTATCGTAAACAGTAGCTTTATGTTTTGGACATACTTATGTTTTGGTTATTGATTGACTGAAACATGCATGCGCAAAAAATATGGATTTCTAATTAGCGTCTCTTGTAGCATTTCTGAATGAAGAGTTGGGAATCCGACTGCTAACAATATATTGCAGTCTGACCCCTGCACTGAGACGACAGCACCTTTGGACACTATTGTTGTCTACGGTGACAGTCTGCACCTTTTCATCTCCTGCAGGCCTCGCCCTAAATAATTCACCATATTTGGACAATGAATTCCAATGCCATTGCTCTAAACAAATGTCAAACCACAAGTTGACTGTCAGTGTAAATACATTATTTCAAAGCATTTCCTAATATTGAATGTCCAAGATACATGTACAACATTAGTGGAATTTGATAGAATAACATTGTTAGTGATGATAAAGTAGGCTATGGAGAAAATACAAAATATTTGGCTATTTAGTTAGACTCTTTTGATTCAACCAGAACAAATGACAAATAAAAAGGATCGCTTTTGGGTCGCACAGCATACGGATTGCTCTTGCGTATCATATCATGAAATGTATTTCATACATTGGTCAATAACAGAAAAGGAAATAAGCCTAGTATCCACAAAATATTATGAAAACCAGGATACATACATTGGATATTTTATTTTATTATCAATAATCATTAGGACAATAAATACATTCAAATATAAATAACAAGACAGCAAAGTAATGGCAAAAATAAGGGCTTAACCATGCTCAAATTAATATTTGTCTCCTGATATAATTAGCTAGCATGCTAGCAGATACCCATAGACTCCCAGTCATTGCGCTAACGCTAGTTAGCATTGGATTGTGAAACTACCTCTTAACTTCCTTCATACTGGACACAGAGACATAAAAGTGGTATCCACGAGTTCATCTGACTCTGGGGACGTATATAAAGGGCCTCATTGCCAAAATCCCGAAGTATCCCTTTAAATAAATGAATGTAATTTCTACTAATAAAATTGTAAATTAAATTACTAAACAATAGCCTACCCTTTTCCAAGGCTGTATGAGGAAGATCTGTTTAGTCAAAACGTGTTGCAAAATGCCGACCAGCTGTAATATAACTGATCTGATCCTAACCACATATAAATATATATATTAGTAGATATTATTGTGAATAGTTCATTAGTTTCATTAGTACCAGCTGCCTTTTATGCGTAAAATGATAGAGCGTGCATTACGCATTGGTTTGGTACAGTATGACAGATAGATGTATTTTAGACTTTTGTTAATGAAAGATTACCTTGGCTTTAATAGATACGCTATATTTAGGATTTCATGGTGTTGATATCAAGGGAAACCCCTAGGGTTAAAATAGGCTTGTGCTCTCATTGGGCCTGAATGTTAACTGTGTATGAGAAAATACTCAACGTTAGTGAGCTCAAGGTTTATGCTTTTTAATTTGAGTAAAATAGTTTCTATTTGCCTGCTGTACAGCATATACATGTTTTCATTACAGGAAGTTCAAATTGTGCAGTAGTTAGTGAGATAATTAAATAATCACATTGTGAAATGTAAGTTTGCATACATTTATTCAGTTTAAAGCAAAAACGAATGACCTCCCTTGATCTTGCAGGTCACCAACTCAATGACTTCACACTAGCAGTTGTCAAATTAAAAAATAAGATACAGTCGAAGGGGCCATCAGTTATAGTCCCCTTGACGAATCTAATAAAAATCTACTCTTCAAAAGTTACATAATAGGCTATGTCTATTTTGTCATTTTGGAGGCAACATTGTGCATTGTTGTCTGTTATTCGTTTAGACTGCAAAAGCTCAAATGTAATATTTTGATTATTAAAGTATGTATCTTACCATAGCATGCATACAACGAACTACAACATGTATCCCCAATGTCAACCCTTATCCACTAACTACGCACTATCCCTTAGAGTAAAGTCCGTCGTCGTTATCGCAGTTAATCTGAATTAACCTTATATAGTCCTCGTGTCACTATTTTTGTTGTTGTTGTATCTTTATCTTTAAGTCTGCCTGGTTGGAAAAGGACCCGTAAGTAAGTAATTCACTGTTAGTCTACACCTGTTGTTTACGAAGCATGTGACAAATAACCTTTTGATGTTACATGTTATTTTTAGATAGGCCTATACATGGCTGAGATGAGAAGATACACATTCGAAATACAGAAATGCACCTTTTGTTTTTTTAAGTATTACTGCACTGTTGGAGAAACATAAGCATTTCGCTGCACCTGCTAAAACAAATTACTGGACAAATACAATTTCATTTGACTTGATTAATATGTTTAGCTGCGCTATTATAATATTCGCAGACTTCTTCTCTAGGCATTATAATATTCGCAGACTTCTTCTCTAGGCATATATGACAAGACAAAGGCTTATTCTCGGATCATAGATCAGTGTATGCCATATTAGTCTCACAAAACATGAACGTGTATTCCTCCTGTTGCAAGCCTACATCTCTAGCCTGATTCTTCCCTGCAGCACAACATTCCCTTAGTCCCCGTCGTGGCTGTCTGTCCTCACTGTTCCAGTGGTGGTTTTATGTTAAGCTAGGAACTCGACTGTAGTTTTATTAACGACACGTTTATGAACAATCAAATGATCCTCGTAAACATTTATTGAAGGGCATAAAAACGTGCACTGCCACTTGCCGAATATAGCCGCTGTAGTTGGCCATGTTTCAAGCATCGTAGTAGTAACTCTTTCCTCTATCTATCCAAACATCATTTGGGGGGGAAAAATATCCCACTTCTGCTTCTTTGTTGTCTGTGCAAACTTTTTTCTTGTATATACATTTTGGTGCAATGATAGTAGGATAGAATGTACAACATTATCTATGCAGGCTGCCCATAAAATCAAGTAGACTATATTTTCTCCAAATGAAAAGATAAATACCGTTATACAATGAACAACGCAGAATAATTCAAAGCCTAATGTGTTAGAGAGTGAGTTAAATGATCCATTTTACTACTGAACTATGTCTATACGCGCATAAACCTGGACTACGGAGACATTAGACAGAGATTGATTACATCAGCAAATAGTGCCTACGATTTCATAGTTTGACGACTAGTTTCACATATTCTACTAATTTTTGCTGCTATTTGATCAACGTCAGAACATAATACTGTTGAATTTACCTCTTATGCATCCAGGAAAAAAAACATCTGAATATGATTCTATAATCCATGTCTAGTGCAATGCTATGCCAGGATAACTCGCGCATTGATCCACAGTGCAATTTTTGTGGGGGTAAATATAATCACGTGTTGCTTCGGCAGCCAATAGCAGCCGGGGAAGCTTTGAGAAATAATTACCTGCCTTGATTGTTCTATGGGTAGATAAAAAAGTACACATACACTCCAAAAAATTATCGGATGCATGTAAAATAGACGGGCAGCATCGACATGTCGGCCACGGGTCCCTTAAGTAATTATTATGTAGATTCCTTGATAAACCACGAAAGCGAGGATGTTCTTGCGGCTCGATTCTCGGCTTCTGGTTCGCACCCTACCGGCCCTCGTCCGACGTCCCTCGTATCGGAGTGTGGTGACTATCCCTCCTGCAGCTTTGCCTCTAAACCATCCGTTTTCACTACATCCTGGACCCCTGTTCACTCCCAGTCCTCAGTGGTTTACCATCCATACAGCCATCAACCTCATCTAGGAACGGACTCAAGGTATGTGCGGTCATGGCTGGAGCCGATCTCGGGGGCAATGTCCTTTCCAGGCTACCCTGCCAACGCCAGACACTATGGGCTGAAGCCCGACGCCTTCCAGGAGCATCGAGCCAGTGACTGCCTCGCCTCCAACGGACGCACCTACACGGATTATATATATTGCACCACCGCTGACATCCGAGAAAAGACCCAACCTAACATCCCTTCTCCCGAGACCGAGCCTTTGGCTTTCGGGAAGCATAAAGAGGAGAAGCCAGAATTAGACCCGAGTAAGTTCGAGCCCCTTCTTCAAAACCGGGAATGGGAGTGGAAATGGGATTCTGTCTGTGTTCATTTAATTTGGTTTAGAGCTAGGCTATGGCGTCTCTCTGCCACAATTTCATCCCCTTTTCTTTCCTCGACTGAATCTACTCGGCTAGGGGGTCTACCTTGAGGGACTGTAAAGAGACAAACGCTAGTTGGATTGGGCTATAAAACGAAGAGCGGGTTATAAAATAGGACTACTTGAAAAACCTATGGACGTTGTAAATTTTAGGGACTCTGCAACATGCCCGCATCTCAGCAAATCTGTTTTGGTGTTTTAGATGGCAAATACTTTTTGCCCAAGAATTGGGACTGTCAATATTAATAATCATTATAAACCATGTTGTATGGCCACTATGGTTTATGCTACTATTTTACAATGCTAGTAGACTATGCCGCTATATCCCCCATAGTCTACTAGTAAATAAACTACAATTATATTTTAAAGAGATATTATGTTGCTATGTCAAGTATATCCAGTAAAACTGGACCCTCCCTAGAAAAACACCGAAGATAAACCCTGATAAGGAACTGCAGTAGCATGGCAACACATGAACACGCGGTGTAGCGTAAGTCTATGTTGTCTGTTGTCATCCTACATACTCTTTTTCCATTCCAAACCAAATGTCGATATAACTCCAACAGTTGAGGAATGTTTGCAACATATTCGAGGGACTTTCACTGACATGTAAAGGCTTGAAATACAGGCCGTTTTTATGGGCCTATAAAGCGAATAGGCATTGAGTATTTTACGATGGCATTTCTCAGAAGTCCAAGAAAAGGAAAAGCTGGAAGAGCATCACTAAATTGGACGTTTGTTTCCTACAGCATTATATTTACTAATAGATTTGAGGGACCACTACCTCTGAGATCTAGCATAGCTTTTGGAAAAGTACAAGGCCTTATCATGCGTCATAGCTTCAAGTTTGATATTATTGCTGACTGATAATGTGTTATCTGTTTTTATGTGTTGATTTTCAGATAACCCAGTTGCAAACTGGATTCACGCGCGTTCAACAAGGAAGAAGCGGTGCCCTTATTCAAAATACCAGACTCTCGAACTTGAAAAGGAGTTTTTGTTCAATATGTACCTAACCAGAGACCGTCGATACGAGATGGCAAGAGTCCTCAACCTCACGGAGAGGCAGGTCAAAATCTGGTTCCAGAACCGGCGCATGAAGATGAAGAAAATGAACAAGGAAAAAACTGACCGCAACAAAGAACAATAATAAAGGAATGGTTACAACAACGACAAAGGACAAAAACAAGAATCAGACAACAGTAAAATAACCACTATTGCCATGGATAACAACAAAGATAAACCAAAATACATGACGCCCCCTTCTTAATGTTGGATTTTGTGTTGGATGTTGTTTTTGTTTATGTTTTTTTATTAACCCCACCTTCCATGTTTGATGCTAAATATTTTTTGTTTCTCCACATGCACCTTTCCTTGTCCAGGTTTAAAATGACCTTTAAGGAAAGAAAACATTTGCACTTGTGAAGATACCTGTAGGCCTATATGTTTACTTACACAAGGGACATTTTAATTAAACATATTTTGAACAAATGTATAACTGTCCCGAAGTATAAGGAATGGAACACTGGAATGATTTTAATTTCTACCCTCCATAATTTATGATGTCCGTGCGAATATTCCTTACATGTGTGTTTCTTGTGAATGTTATGCAGGTGTTGTGGCATATTTTGTACAGAAAGAGAACATCTGCACTCTTAACAAATGTTTGTCTGTCTTGTGTATATGTGGTAACGTATCCGTTCGGTGTACCTATTTGTGCGTTTCGTATTATTTTGATTGTATAGACACGTGCCATTCATTATAGAAAGTGTAGATATAGACCTACTCAAATATAAAAATTATCATGAGGCTCTTGTGTTTTCTGTATTTTCAAGCAATGTCTCTTAACAAAACAGACGTAGATATGCATATAGTCTTACTACCCATGCAAACCAATGTAAAACTAAATATTGCGACGTAGAGCACACATTTGAGGCGCTTCAAATAGACCAAGCCAGTGTATTAATGATGTCAACACAAATGCACACAAACCAGATTTCTGTTAATCTGGAGAGAAACAGCTTTAATACGTTAAATAGCCCAATTTCCCCGCAAGTGGAATATTGGAAGCAGATGGAACGTTTCCTAATCTTCTGTTAGCATTTCCAGGCTAGGCAGACTCTTGGGGCTACCACGCGCGCCCGTAAATGGGTGATTATTTCGAGTAGGCCAACACCACAATGACGTAACTAAATTTAATTTAACGAAACTTTTGTGCACTCCTTTTATATGCTGTTGTGACACAACTTATATTTGAATGCATTACTATATGTTTACAAGTCCACTAGGTATGCACAGGCCACCACAAGTATCCACAAACAACCACATTTAGGTCTAATTGTAAACATCAAAGACATATAAATCAACATTTAGTAGTCAAATGTTTTATTGAACAAATTAGATACCGTCATTACTCATAACTTGGAAAAATATATACATTTATTTCGTGAAAAAAATGGCAGACAAACAACCGAAATGTGGTTGTCAACTTCATATGCAAATTTGACAAATAAACCAGTGTGTCATCACAGACCTATCATATCTGTGTCACTTGAAATACTTTTTCAAAACAGGAATACTAACAGCTGCTGGTTAAGATATTATTATATCTTTAACCTTTAACAATTTGCCACATTTTCTAAATTGAATAAGGCCCTATAACGTTACGTGTTTGTAAAGCTAAGGGAAAAGTTTAGGGCCTGTAAGAATCGTGCGACTGAGATCCTGGATTAAAACCTAAACCTTCTTTCAGTCAACTTGCTGATAAGAAAAAGAAAAAAGAAATATTTTTACCTCAACTAAATTACAGTTAGAAACACATTTCGAGCCATTGGACCTATTTGAAAGGTAACGAAATTAAAATGTTCTAACGTGAAAATAAATTCCCATGTCTGGCATTTGTTTACTGGGTCTTGGCCTAAATAGCCTTTTTGTGGTGTCGAACAATACGGATAGGATGCTGTAATTTCAAAGCCCAATCCAGTGCATTTCCGCACAGGACAAAAATGCTGCGTTTACAGCCCTGCTAGAACTCAGTTGCTTGTCTGAAATGCAGACGAACAAAGCAAACCCGACTAACTGGCTAGACGTCTGGCCTAAATGACTTTATGGTTTTAATGGTGGGACGGTGTGTGATGTTGGGCTCGTTCAAAGGGGGCTTGCTGCAGCTAGTTTGTCTGTTGGGCCCACCGCAAACATGCCGCTGACTTTAAAAAATAGTTTTATTTAACCTTAATTTAACTAGGCCGGTCAGTTAAGAACAAATTATTATTTACAATGACGGCCTATTGGGGAACAGTGGGTTAACTGCCTTGTTCAGGAGCAGAACGACAGTGTTTTACCTTGTCAGCTCGGGAATTCGATCCAGCAACCTTTTAGTTACTGGCCCAACGCGCCCCTAGGCTACATTTGCCAACCTCTAAGGGCAGCTCCCTTTCTGAGCAGGTCAGAGTAGACCTAGGCTATCTGACCGCAAGAAGAAACCAACGTCAAAAGCAGCATATTCGCATTGGACAATGTACATGTATCTATAGTGGTTAGCAGACAACCCATAGGACAGTATCATGAAAAGCAACAAATATCCTGAGTCTACTGAAATAAAAGCAGACGCTAAACGTAGGAAGCCTACTAATATAGTTTATTTGACGGATCGTGAAATATATATTCAACACATTTGTTATGTCGTCAACTGCATTTTTTCCCTCCTGTAATATATGTGGGTTTGATAAAACCATGCATGGTGCAGTTGAATGTTGGTGATCGACCTTAACACTAGATGCCGCTGTTGACCGACTCTTTGGGCCTGTACCGCTAGTGCCTCCGTGCTGTGAATTTGCGTGATGCAAAAACAGGGAGTAGGCTAGGCGTATGCCTGTAGGTCTACTGATGAAAGAAATGCTGCTTCGGTCGTTCATCACATTTTTAAGAAAATGTAGAACTGGGTACAGGATACATAGATTATGCCTATTTAACCTTTCATGCGCTTGTGTTGTGTGTATAGCCTAGTAATTGTAGGCTATTTCTAGGATAGGTCTTTTTTGCATTTGTACATTCCTTTACCTAAATGTCCCATTTACACATTTTATGACATTTACATTAGTAGAACATTAGCCTAATATTTGTTAACACACTAAAGCTGTTTTGTATACATGTTATGGATTCATTATGCATGATTGTAAACTGTTAACAACTGCTAGCAAATCGATTAGGTTGATTCTGTATATGTGCACCAACATTGATGCTCAATTAACATTCGGACTAACATTTGAAAACATCACACTTTTAAAGTTAAGCGCACTTCTTTGCCACTGTTTTTACGCCAGTGGCGTGGCCTAGTTTTCCTGTGGAGAGGCGTGGACCATGCACCATAAACTTGTATTAGCCACCATATATATACTTAATAGAATATGACACATTTCCGTATCAAACCACTTTAAAAAGAAAACATCTTCAAACAAGTAAAATGAACAAATAAAGAAAGTATTTATTTCAATTTATTGACAAATAACACTAAAGGCTTCAATAATCAATTACCCTAATACAAATTTTAACATTAATACTATATCCTAATAATAATATTATAATTCGAGAAGAATAATTATTGTAATAATATTGTTATAATTAGCAATTATAGGCCTACATCAGAAGCAGTATTATAATAGTAGCCTAGTATAGTGAGGTTTTTATAGTTATTTTCTGTGTTTTTGTTGTTGAAATATGTCTATAACAGCAGCTCGAATTTCCACGACGGTAAATTGCAACAAAGACTAGCAATCAGCATATTTATAGACTGTACGACAAGTCTATAAATTTTCTGTGTGCCTTTCCTATTTTACGATCATGTGTAAAAATCGTCAGTAACACCACAAAACCCACATGAGCGCATTCAGGGAGAGACGTTGCTGCAACTACACTAGACACAACTGAAATAAATATTGTACCAGCAATATGTACGCAGGAATAACGAGACATCTAATGCAAACGGCATATTTACTACATCTACTCATAGGTTTAACAGGGTCAGTACAGTGAGTCGGGTATTCACAACAGGTCGTGTTTATATTTGAGCGTTACGGTGTTTCACGGCCTTCTGTAGTTTAAGTGCGCGAGGGACATGGGACATCGCTTAGACCTATATATATCTCAAGTATGAACACGTAGCATGGGCTAATGTTGCGCAACAAGGGTTAGACATTTGTATATTTTTGTGATTTTGGTAAAGATGTCATTATAGCCTTATTATTGTATGCTATTATCAGTAGACTTACGCACGTTGTATATGCTAAGCCTGGTCTACTCGTTTTTTAAAGTTATATAGGACTATATGTTTTGATTCACTGTCATAATAGCAGGCAGTATAGCGGGCCCGCAAGCAGTGCTATTGTGTAGGCCAAGTATTTATGGTAGGCTACGCTAACAGCATCCAATTTAAACCATTAGTTGATATAAGCAATGGCTCAGAAACATGAGGACTTTATGAACAAAGCCTTTTTATTCTATTATTTAGGCTATATGTGTGTACTTCTATGTATCATGTAAGCACCGTGTAAGAGTAATATGACCACAACGATATTTTGATTTGATAATTTTCACATCTTATGCATCAATTTGAACTCCTCTATCTAATAGAATGGTTAGCGCTATGTTGCCTCTTAAGGGGTATGTAGCCTACCCGCTGACAGCTTGTGGAAAAATTAAGGGGGGGGGGTGATTGGTGTTGGGAGGGGGAATTGTGGTGGGGGTGGTTGGGTGGGAAGCAACAAAAAAAAAAGGAACGCTTGTGACTCTGTCCGCGGAGCAAGCCAGCTTGAACCTCAATGCATCCAAAGCACACACCATGAGCCGGATTTGAGGCTGAAAAATAGAAGATACTGGAGATAGTGAGAGAGACTCGATGAGAAGAGTATTGGAGCGGGAGAGAGCTGCCTTAGACTGTCCAAAGGGGCAGCGTTTCTCCATCTAGTTCCGGTTTGTCAGTCTGCGCTGTGTGCGACTGGGAACCTAAACAAAAGGCTGCCACAATCCAAAAGAGGATATTCTACAACGAAGAAACCTCGTCTGTTGTTTAATGCAAACTAAACAATGAGCTCATATTTTGTTAACCCTCTTTTCTCCAAATACAAAGGCTGTGAATCACTGGAGCCAGCTTACTACGACTGCAGGTTCCCACAAAGCGTTGCCCGTAGCCACGCGCTGGTCTACGGACCCGGGGCAGCTGCATCGGGCTTTCAACAGCCGTCCCATCATGTCCAGGATTTTTTCCACCATGGGACCACGGGGATCTCCAACCCTGCATACCAACAGAACCCCTGCGCACTGGCTTGCCATGGAGACGCAACGAAATTTTATGGATATGAAGCTCTTCCGAGACAACCGCTTTATGGTACCCAGCAAGAGCCAAGCCTCGCGCAATACCCAGACTGTAAATCGTCTAACGGCTCTAACCCCGGTGAAGGACAGGGCCATTTAAATCAGAACTCGTCTCCCACTCTTATGTTTCCTTGGATGAGACCCCACGGTTAGAATTATTTTGTGTTATTTTTTATATAGCTACAAATGTGTGTCATATGTGTGTGTGTGTGTGTGTGTGTGTGTGTGTGTGTGTGTGTGTGTGTGTGTGTGTGTGTGTGTGTGTGTGTGTGTGTGTAACCTACGTGCATAAAAGCAAAATATGTAATAAGGAATGGAGGCTGTATCTATTTATTTATTACATTTTTGTGCAACAAATATACATTTCACCCAAAGTAAATGGATTAGGCCTATCTATAGCTCTCGCAAGTATACACAACATTAGCACTGTAATATGTAGGGTATAACATAAACATATACCCTTCTTACAAACAACCATGTTCTCATGTAATAATTCCCAAATAATTAAAAACCAATGCTGGCTAACTTGACGAAGGTTTTGGTGATAAAGATTGTGTTTTGCCTGAGAAAATCTAAAATGACAAAAAAACAACAACAGAAATCCAGTTATTGGAAGTACCTGAAGTACAACTAAGTCCATCCGAAATCAAATTGAAACCTACTCACCAGAATGCCCTAAAAATGTTAGGACCAATATGACCAAGTTATTACAGTAACAATAAATGACTTTTAAAATAAATATGAGGTACTTTGTAATGCTTCTAACATTACCATTTTACGTGATAGTCATCCCGTTCACATTTCCTTACCCTAAACCAAGCTAATAGGCTAGTGGATGTTAAATAGTTAGAATGAAACCTTATGGACTAGATCGTTTAGATTGTTTTTAATGTGATACTAGATAGATGTTTTTTAGGCCTAAATATACTTTCCTCCACCTTCTGCAGAAGAACGTGTATCTATTGTGTGTGTGAGGTGTGTGTGTTTTTGTGTGTGGTGTGCGTGCGTGCTTGTGTGTGTGTGTGTGCGCGCGCGTGCGTACACAGTTACCTGTTACATCATTGAAAAAGCAAATGTTAGGTTGTACTTTCTAGCTCATGCACATTTCAATGGAATGTGGCTATAAGCTAAACCGACTCCAAATACAAACCATCATAGCTATTATTGTTTGTTCTTTTATCTTATCGCCCGAAGATGATCTCATTTATTTAAGTCATCGCACTATGGGCCTATACAGTATGTGATTGAGAGTTGTTTTTTCTTTCATCCTGAAATTTTAATGCCACCATCAAATTCATTGTTATTTACTAACCTTATTTACTATTTAATTTAAGCACCAGGGAGGCGAAATGGAAGACAAACCTACAGTCGCTACCAAACTCTGGAACTGGAGAAGGAGTTTCTCTTCAACCCTTATCTTACACGCAAGCGGCGGATCGAGGTGTCCCATGCCCTGAGTCTCACCGAGAGGCAGGTCAAGATATGGTTTCAAAATCGACGAATGAAGTGGAAAAAAGAAAACAACAAAGACAAGTTTCCTGGCCAGAGAGGAGAGGCGGATGCTGATGCCGAGCCTGAGGAGGAGGGCAACGAGGACGGTGACGGGGAACAGGGGGAAGAGAAAGAAGTGGAAGAGAAAAATAAAGTTGATCACAAGGAGTGATTTTATGGTCATTTATGGTTTAATGGCAGAAAAAGAGAAACAAGGGGTCCCATATAGTAGACGGGGAGAGGAGAGAAGAAGGCAGAGAGCGTCAACTTTATGGCCACGGTTTTATTAGTCAACAAAGGAAAGGGACAAAAGATCTTACAGATATTGCTGGCATAATCATTTATCTATTTCTCCCTCCTCACGATGCTTTAGGGATACAAATGAGTTATTTTGTAGTTTTGGACGTTTCCTTACAATATACATTTGCCAATATTACATCTGGGAAAGATAATGGTAGTACATAGGTGATCTTTGTATGGGTTAACTTTAAACGCATGTTTAATTAACAGAGTAGGGTACTTTTAGAATATGTTTGGTTTGGTTTATCTGACAAAAGCATAACCAAACAAATGCATATAGGAAGACCGCGCAAGGTCCACAAACCTTGACCAATGCCAATCTAATCTTGTAAATACACAACAAATTCACAATAGACATCTTTGCGAATATGTGATTTAAAATCGTAAGCAAAACGTAAATAAAAACAATGTTCAATGTCATGACAGCAGTGTGACTTCTGAGGGAAATAACATTGATTAGCAGCAGGCTCATATGTAAAATACATGTTTTTATTGTTTTTATTATACTTCATTGTCATTTGTGGTGAATGGCCAAGACAAGAATATGTGGTTCTTACTTCATATATAGTTTTGTTAGAATTACCAGGGACATGCAATCGTTTAAAATTCTTAAGACGCTACCTATAAAACAGGGAAAATTGCAATAGAGGTTTCTAAATGGAGATTTCAAATGACAATGTTTTTATAGTGTTATATTAACGTTATATGATTCAATTATATATCATTTGCCCAATATATACCTATGCTTGTTTAAGACAATTTGTGAGTCTTAGGAAGACACAGTTAGCTCAAAGCCAAGTAAACGATTTGTCGTTCGAGATTGTACCACGGCACTACCTACTAAAACAGAGCTTTGCCTTTTACTTCATTTGTATTCAATAATAATGGCACTGCTATGTTTAGATGAAAACCTATATTTCCCCAACAACTAAAACTGCCTATAGAAAACGCACATGACTGTGTGTGATAATAATACCTGCTACAATTGCAAGGGTTTTAAGAAGTAAGGAGTGTTCTTTTAATGTGCTGGTGATAATAGAGTAGTTTTTTTGCACTGAATATAATCTTTATGTACGTCTTGTTATATTCTTGATGTTAATATGCTCGTTTGCTGGTATTTCCCATGTGAACGACGGAATTGTGTGTCCCCGCCATTGTTGTTGACATAAAAAGATGAATAAACAAGATGGCTCACAATCGTTCCTCTTCTTGGCTGTAAGAACTTGTTGACTGAATGACTAAATGACTGAGCGTGCATGGGCTAGACTACTGTTTCTACTGTCTGTCCTCTACACAACACCGAGCAACCCCTCATGTACACTGCAACGGAAAACTCAATGATATGCTATTTGTTTTAAATTATGAACAGTAAAATACTCTGAAAAGTTTTACTGCTGCAAACTGTAAACTAAGGTGCATTGTGGGGAAATGTTGTGTTCAGGAAATAATGGCTGTATTTTGAATACTACTGTAATTCCACCCCACATAATACAGTACCATACCGTATTTTTGGGGCACCCACAACCTTTTGACCATTAGTGGGTGCATGGTATTGTTGTTTCTGGCTCAATAGCATATTTTGAGACATGCATTGTCAGAGGCTATATTTGTTGCACATGTGTGTGAGAATGCTGTACCAACTTAGCTCCTATGTGGTTATCGTGCTCCACCAACTTAAAATGTATAGGGGAAAGATTGGAGCGGCAGCAAGTCTTGAACCTTAACATTTGCCCTGTAGTCGCTGCTGGTTTATAAGCATTTGTTAAGGTCTATAAAAGTGCATGTGATATAAAAACCAAATATACATTTTTATAAACTGGCTTGTTCAAGCCCTGAATGCTGATTGACTGACAGCCGTGGTATATCAGACCATGTACCATAGGCATGACAAAACATGTATTTTTACTGCTCTAATTACACTGGTAACCAGTTTGTAATAGCAATAAGGCACCTTGGGGGTTTGTGGTATATGCCCAATATACCACAAAGCACAAATAGGGCTGTATCCAGGCACTCTGTGTTGAGTCTTGCATAAGAGCAGCCCTTGGCCGTAGTATATTGGCCATATACCACACCACCTCTGGCCCTATTGCTTAAATATGCTGGAATGTTTGTAAACACTTTACCTAGCAGCCAACCTGCTTGCACCAATCCCTCACAATTACAGTAAAATAATGTGAAATACAAACTCCTCCCCTCAATTTTATTCATTCCGATTATGGTAGACTTTACTTTTTTACAGTATAATGCAGTCAATTTTATTGTATTGTAGTGTGTGTCGTTACACAGTACTTGCTTTGATACCAAATTTATATTACAGTAAGTGTCATATGAAATGCAGAATTTTACATGCCACCGAGGTGCCTGTAAGCCACTGTCAAAATCACAGTAACCCCATTTACCATGTAGGCTACATAGTAGACAAGAGCTGCCCAATCCTCTTCCTGGAGATCTACCATCCTGTGGGTTTTCAATCCAACCCTAATTTAACACACCTTATTCTACTAATTGCTCAACAAGACCTTAACTAGCTGAATCAGACATGCTAAATTACGGTTGGGCTGAAAACCTACATGACAGTAGATCTCCAGGAAGAGGGTTGGGCAGCCCTGGACTAGACTATACCCTCAAATGAATCTTGACTCAAATGGTTTTTGACTATACCCCCTAGACAATACCCTCAAAACATTTTAGAGGAATGGCACACTGTTGATTATTATTGTGCCAATACCCATTAAACTACACTATAAAAAGTAACTGTCTAACTCATTAAAGAAATTGAGTAGTGGCGACTCAAACATCTCCAACAGTCAGTAGAACTCAAATCATAAAAGTCGTACTAACTCAGATGTCAATAAGATTTCTTATAACTTAATGTTTTTGAGTACAGTTAACAAATATTAGGTTATTGAGTAAGTATAACTTCATTTATTTATGTTCTGCTAATCTAAAGTGATTGAGATTTTACAAGTTATAATTATTTAATATTTTAAAGTAAATCTAAGGTTTATTTAATAAGTTGTTCTTGCTTGATTCTATTATGTTTTGCATCTTTACTTAAATTAATAAAGTAAGTGTCAGACACATTGATATTTGAGTAAAAAACACTTCTGTGTTGTGCTGATATAGAATTATTACGTTTTTGCAAGTTATGAATATACTAGTGCTACGTGGGTAATTGATATTTTTTTACTTTATGATACTTTTACACAATGTTGTATGCATGTTTAAAGAAAGAAATTCATATTTCTAAAATACTATTAAGCATATGCTATGCTACAAGTTGTAATTGATCATGATGAATAAATATCAAAACCGTCAGACAAATTGATGTTGAATAATGAGACAAGCCATTCCCACCATCTAGAAGGTGTGTGCCACTCTTAATGATAGAGGCTAATACAGCTTCCTGTAATGATTACCGGCCTCTCTCCAGCTACTGCTAGAGGAATGAGCACTGTGCTCAACAATGCCTGCTATAAAGTGGGATAAAATGACAAGTTGTCAAATATATAAAACAATGTTAAACATTAAGACACAACCACTGAAAATGACTAATCCGAATTTAAAAAGAGAACCAAAACACTTCATTACTTTCAGTTCAGTGGAGGCTGCTGAGGGGAGGACAGCTCATAATAACAGCTGAAATGGAGTAAATGGAATGGCATCAAACACATGGAAATCATGTTTCATGTATTTAATACCCTTCTACTGATTCCGTTCCAGCCATTACTATGAGCCCGTTCTCCCCAATTAAGGTGCAACCAACCTCCTTTGTTTGAGTTGGGTTACTCAGATGATTCTTTGCAACAGGTTTCCACAACAACGGAAAATTGTTAGCAGAACTAATTACTTTTTACAGTGTAGCTCTGATGCAATATTGCCACTTAACTTGAAGTTGTACTCGTAGCCTGCATATTTCTCCATAGTCCACTTCGACGACCAGAAGCTTCTCAGTGTCACAGCCCCTTGACTTATTTCACATTTTGTTGTGTTAAATCCGGAATTCAAATGTTTTTTCTCGTCCATTACCGCATAATGGAAGTGGAAACCTGTTTTGAGAAATGTTTGCAAATTTATTGAATTTACTGTACCTCTGCCCCTCAGGAACAGTCACTGTCTTCTTGGTAAGCAACTCCAGTGTAGATCTGGATTTGTGTTTTAGGTTATTGTCCTGCTGGTGGAAAGCTCCTTTCCATTTTCTATTTATCCTGAAAAACTCCCCTGTCCTTAACAATTACAAGCATACCCATAACATGATGCAGCCACCACCATGCTTGAAAATATGGAAGTGGCACTCAGTCATTTGTTGTATTGGATTTGCACAAACATAACACTTTGTATTCAGGGCGAAAAGTGAATTGCTTTGTCACATTTTTTTTGCAGTATTACTTTAGTGGCTTGTTGCAAACCGGATGTGACAAAAAAATATATTTAATCAATTTTAAATTCAGGCTGTAACACAACAAAATGTGGAACAAATAAATGGGTGTGAATACTTTCTGAAGGCACTGTACATAGGCCTACACTTGACCTGTTCCACTCTGTAATGTGAACAGGGAAGTCTGAAACATATTAGTTATTGATATGATGACTATGTAGTTACATCTAGTAACACTTTAATCACCATATACATTGAAATGACCAGTAAGTGTAATAAACAATTTCATACAGCGTTAGAAATCCATCACTCATATTACCAATAGACAAACACTCTGTGGCTCGACATGTTTTGAGAGATAGTTTTCCAGTACCATGTACAATGACAATTGTTCTATCGGTCTATTGGAGACACAGTCAACAATAGACCTAGTATCTCAAAATAATTGCCCTAATGCTATTGATATCAGTTGAAGCTGTGGTATCAATAGCTAAAGAGTAACTACGTCCTGTTCAAAAGCAATCACAGTATTTTAAAAATTAAGGGGTGCGTAGTCTTGGTTACCCCAAAGTAAACTTCTCTTGCCAAAGTTTGTCATTTCCTATTTGACTTCTTGGGGGGATGCCGTTAACAATTCTTATGACCTTTGTGCAAACGGAGGAAGCGAAGTCTCTTCCCTCACAAACAATCCCCCCCCTCCCCTTCCCCTAATATCACCAGTGTTTATCATGGCCAAAGGGGACATTTTAGTTTTCATTCATTTTTACAATATTGCCCATTTTGACTTTGTGGCTGTGGAAACAGTTTATCCTCCTCACACGGGCTTGAAAATCACTGATCCAGTTTAAGCACTGCATTCGCCCAATCCTGATTCGTCCAAATAATCAATGATGAAAACCCTAAACCAGGAACTACTGCAGCTTCAACTGATATCAATAGCATTAGGGCAATTATTTTGAGATACTAGGTCTATTGTTGACTGTGTCTCCAATAGACCAATAGAACAATTCTCATTGTACATGGTACTGGAAAACTATCTCTCAAAACATGTCGAGCCACAGTGTCACGCCCTGGCCTTAGTTATCTTTGTTTTCTTTATTATTTTAGTTAGGTCAGGGTGTGACATGGGGGATGTATGTGTTTTGTATTGTCTAGGGGTTTTGTATGTTTATGGGGCAGTTTCTAGTTGAGGTGTATGTATGTCTATGGTTGCCTAGATCGGTTCTCAATTAGAGACAGCTGTCTATCGTTGTCTCTGATTGGGAACCATATTTAGGCAGCCATATTCATTGGGTAGTTCGTGGGTTATTGTCTATGTCTATGTTGCATGTTTGCACATTGTTTATATAGCTTCACGGTCGTCGGCTTGTTGTTTTGTTTAGTTTGTCAAGTGTTCTTCGTTTCGTGTCATTAAACGTAGAATGTATTCACTTCACGCTGCGCCTTGGTCCTCCTCTCTTCCACCATACGACGATCGTGACAAAAAGAGTATTTGTCTATTGGTAATATGAGTGATGGATTTCTAACACTGTATGAAATTGTTTATTACACTTACTGGTCATTTCAATGTATATGGTGATTAAAGTGTTACTAGATGTAACTACATAGTCATCATATCAATAACTAATATGTTTCAGACTTCCCTGTTCACATTACAGAGTGGAACAGGTCAAGTGTAGGCCTATGTACAGTGCATTCAGAAAGCATTCACTCACACCATTTATTTTTCCACATTTTGTTGTGTTACAGCCTGAATTTACAATGTATTATGTTGAGATTGTGTGTCACTGGCCTACACACAATACCCGATAATGTCTAAGTGGAATTACGTTTTAAGACATTTTTACAAATGAATTAAAAATGAAAAGCTGAAATGTCTTGAGTCAATAAGTATTCAATCCCTTTGCTACGGCAAACCTAAATAAGTTCCGGAGTAAAACTGTGCTTAAAAATTAACATAAGTTGGATGGACTCACTCTGTGTGCCAATAATAGTGTTTAACATGATTTTTAAATGGCTACCTTATCTCTGTACCCTACACATACAATTATCTGTAAGGTCCCTCAGTTGATCAGTGAGTTACAAACATAGATTCAACCACAAAAACCATGGATGTTTACCAATGCCTTGCAAAGAAGGGCACCTATTGCTAAATGGGTAAAAATATACATACATATATTTGCCTTTGAGCATGGTGATGTTATTAAATAAATGTTGGATGCTGTATCAATACATCCAGTCACTACAAAGATACATGCAGGCATCCTTCCTGGCTCAGTTGCTGAAGAGGAAGGAAACCTCTCAGTGATTTCACCATGAGGCCAATGGTGACTTTAAAACAATTACAGTTTAATGGCTGCGATAGGAGAAAACTGAGGATGGATCCACAACATTGTACTTACTCCATGATGGGGATCCCGATTGGCGCAGCTGTCTAAGGCACTGCATCTTAGTGCTAGAGGCATTACTACAGACCCTGGTTCAATTCCAGGCTGTGATTGGGAGTCCCATAGGGTGGTGCGCAATTAGCCCAGCATCATCTGGGTTAGGGTTTGGTCGAGGTAGGCTGTCATTGTAAATAGGAATTTGTTCTTAACTGGCTTGCCTAGTTAAATAAAGGTTAAAACAACAAACATAAATAACAGAGTGTAAAGAAGGAAGCCTGTACAGAATAAATATATTTGAAAACATGCATCCTGTTTGCAGTAAGGCACTAAATTAAAACTGCCAAAAATTTGTGAAAGAAATTAACTTTATGTCCTGAATACAAAGCGTTATGTTTAGGGCAAATCCAACAACACTCCTCACTGAGTACCACTCTTCATATTTTCAATCATGGTGGTGGCTGCATCATGTTATGGGTATGCTTGTCATCAGCAAGGACTACAGAGTTTTATTTAGGATAAAAATAAATGTAATAGAGCTAAGCAGAGGAGGAAAACCTGGTTCAATCTGCTTTCCAACAGACACTGGGAGACAAATTCACCTTTCAGCAGGACAATGACCGAAAACACAAGGTCAAATAGACACCGGAGTTGCTTACCAAAATTACATTGAATGTTCTTGAGTGGCTTACTTACAGTTTTGACTTAAATCGGTTTCAAAGTCTATGGCAAGGCTTGAAAATATCTGTCTAGCAATGATCAACAAACAACTTGACAGAGGTTGAAAATGTTTAAAAAAAGAATGTGCAAATGTTGCATAATCCAGGTGTGCAAAGCTCTTAGAGACTTACCCAGAAAGACTCACAGCTGTAATCGCTGAAAAAAGAGATTTTAACATGTAGTGACTCAAGATATATTAGTGTTTATTTTTCATTATTATTATGGTTTTTGTTTTACAAATGTTAGAATTTTTCTTCCACTTTGAAACGATTTAGTATTCTGTGTTCATCCTTGACAAAAAAAGACAAATCAATTTAATCCCACCTTGTAACACAACAAAATGTGAAAAGGTCAAGGGGTGTAAATACTTTCTGAATGCATCAAAAAAGGGTTCCACTATCTTTACAACCCTTTTGTGGCTATATAGAACCCTTTTTATGGTTCTTTATAGAACCTTTATGGATAATGCTTTCTCAATCTCAACGTTTCCTTGTAGAACCATGCTGGGTCTGGTTTAATACCTATATTATATTGTTAAAATTCCATAGGTTCATTATTGTGTTTATTAACAAGTTGAATCAGGTGTGCTAGCTCTGGAACAGCTGGGGGTCCTTGAGGAGAGAACTAGGAACTACTGACTAGTCAACCGTTCTCAATAGACACAAAAGCATACATTAGTCTTTCACAACACACCGTCACTGGCCTCAGTCATATAAAATATGGAACAGCACAACACAACAGATTAGATTAACTGCAATGACACACTCACTCACGGTTACACAAAAATATCTGTTAGTTAACCACGCCCCAAAATATTCGAAGGAGCCATCGCCCCCACATTTTAATTATCAATTAAAGATGAGAAAAAACGTTTTTGAAATGCAAAGAACCATTGAAGGGCTCTAAGTGTTCTTTGGGTCAGTATGGTTCCACATAGAACCATCACCTTTCCCAAAGAACCCTTGAGGAACCCTCATTTTTTGTGTGTAAGGTGACCAATGTATTTGTATACATTCATACATAACTTAAAATAAAATAAAAACACTTAATGCACTCTGCACATGACAGTATCACTGATTTATTGAGGTTAAATATTGGCCATGGCCTCAAAGCCTTTTTCAGAGCATTCATATACATAAACATTAAATACATTTTTACATACATACCTCCACATGCATAAACATTCATTGAAGTTGCAGGAAATGTATCACCTCTCACCACCCTCAAAAGAGGTAAGGTTTACAGACTGCTCCTCACCATACTGTTAATCATAATTATGATGGCTGCAGGCTGATTTCCCAGAGACAGCAGTGACTTACTTTGGATTTATGTGTGAACACGTGTGGAACATTGGAATTTAGATGTTATCAATCATAACTTTTAAATATGGAGTTAAGAGAAACCCCAGTCTTGTGCATTTGGACCATTGAGTATGGTTCTATGAATACAGGGACTGAAGGTCCAACAGTGGAGAAGCAATGGTTCAGCCCATAGAATCAGAGAAAATAATAGTCCTTCTATATTGCTTCATCAGAGAAAGACATTTTTTTTTTCTGTTCCAATCCTCCCAAAGACAAACACACCACACATTGGGAGGAGCACAGGGTCAGCTGCAGTGTAGCATGCCAGGAGTTAGCTAGGGGTTAAGTGTCTTGCTCAAGGGCACAAAGGCAGCCAATTGTAGCTTGGTTCTGAAACTAGCAGCCCTCCAGTTGTGGGTTAGTCTCTCCTATTGCCTGGCCTGGGATTCGAACCTTTGGGATTACCTCATTGTTTATGCATGGGTGAATGGGTCATATAAAACTGCAGTGTTGGAGACAACATCAGAAGGAGTCTGTTTATTCTTGAGAGATTAGAGCTCCCACATCTTGAAGAGAAATGTGTTTATGAACCAATCTGGTAATGTTATATTGTTATTTAGGAAACAAGTGTGTCATACCTTTGCTCTCTACTGTTTGATTAAATGTTCTCAGAGAAAGATACAATCCCCGTAACACAAGGCCTATTCCACAGGGATTCGTTTTGAGCCCGGGGTTGAGGCCCATTGCTATTCTGCACTCCCTTTTGTAGGACTTTAATTTTGTGCCACTGTACAGCTTTGGTAATGTATGGAGATGTATAGGAATCCCCCTCATCAGAATGTGTTTGCCGTTTTCGTTTCATAACAGGAGTACTGCTATAAGACGTGTTTACCGTTTTCTTTTCATAACAGGAGTACTGCTATAAGACGTGTTTACCGTTTTCTTTTCATAACAGGAGTACTGCTATAAGACGTGTTTACCGTTTTCTTTTCATAACAGGAGTACTGCTATAAGACGTGTTTACCGTTTTCTTTTCATACCAGGAGTACTGCTATAACATGTGTTTACCGTTTTCTTTTCATAACAGGAGTACTGCTATAAGACGTGTTTACCGTTTTCTTTTCATAACAGGAGTACTGCTATAAGACGTGTTTACCGTTTTCTTTTCATAACAGGAGTACTGCTATAAGACGTGTTTACCGTTTTCTTTTCATAACAGGAGTACTGCTATAAGACGTGTTTACCGTTTTCTTTTCATAACAGGAGTACTGCTATAACATGTGTTTACCGTTTTCTTTTCATAACAGGAGTACTGCTATAAGACGTGTTTGGGCATCTCAAGCAGCCTGGCTATCTCGAGCCATTTATTTAACCTTTATTTAACTAGGCATGTCAGTTAAGAACAAATTCTTATTTACAATGACGGCCTACATTTTATAACCAGTTACTACATGGAAATCAACCTCAATATACACCATCATAACTAGTCACATACTTAAAATAAATATTGTTTAACTTAATTTATTGCAGCAATATGCATCACCTCAATAACAATTGGATGTAAACATGCAAACAACAGTAGTCCAAAACCCAAATGATATTCAAAAATTGTCCCAAAATGTAATTCAAAATGCATCTTAAACATTCAAAACTGATACTTCACGATTTATTTTCTGTGTTGATATGTTTTTGTAAATCGAAAACAAAAGAAGAATGAGGAGGATAATATTTTAAAGGCCTATAGCCTATTTTCTAAAGCCTACAAGATACCTACTTACTTGTTTTTCTCAAATAGAATAATGCTCTCGAATGAAACGGCTATTCCAAAAAAAATCAGGAACTTACATGAATGCACATTGTAAAATTTCGTTCAAATTTTCTCGGTTGTCATTCCAAAAGTAGCACAAAAAATATAGGCCTATCAGTGTTTACATTTTTTCGTATTCTACTGCTAAATGACTTGGCATTAGGTAAGGTTATTTATTTTAAAACTATTCTTGCATGCTTGTAGCTTATTGAAAATACAGGAAGCTTCCGCGCAATGAACAATTATCCGTAAGAATTGTCTGACCGTCGGGCTTTTGTGTGTATACTTTTAACAGATTCCCGTTTAGGTTTAGTCTACTTGCCATAAACTTTAATAGTGCTATAAATGGGGTTAGCTATATCCGGAAACACGGTGTTTTTCTTTTAATGGTGTGCAATGTCGACTCATCCTGCGACATGGCACATCCTATTAGGTAAGTGTATATAGTTTGAGGCCATTTGCACCTCAATCAACACCTTCAATATAGTAGGTTTATGCTCAGGTTCAATTAATTCGATTCATCCATCTTCATTCGATTCATCAATCTTCATTCGATTCAAAGATATGCTACGATATGCACAGGCCTACAATACTCCTAATTTAGAGAAACGACACAGACCTATAACATGTGAAAATTATAGCCTTTCGTTTTTCATATTCTCATGAATACTTCATATAAGGTAAGTGTTAGATAGTTCCCACACCCAAAAGCTTGATTTAGCCTTTCCGTCCAAGAACATATAGAAGATTGGCAAAGCTTCACATGTGAATTTAAACATTTAGGCCTATTCGCTGAAAATGTTAGACAGAACATTGCTGTGAAGTGTAAATCTGAAAATCAGACGGAACTATGGATATAGGCCTATTTGAGCAAAACAAGTCAGTCGGCAGAATTCTTTTAGGATAATGTAAAATAGAAAGGTTCCAAATAAAGATGAGGTAATGTGAAGATCTAGCCCGGGCCTTATAGCATTTAAAGTTGGAAGAGTACATTACTCGGATAATTCAAAAGAGCAGGCCGTGATATTGGAGAGAAACACGTTTGATTTGTTTCGCAGTAGGTATACTATACGCCTACAATATTTGATAACATGTTTTCAGGCCTACAATATTTTCCATCCTCTTGGCATTCCAAATTTTTCTAGTCTTGCCGCTTAACATAGACAAAGGCTATATCATTAGTCTCTCTGTGAGATAAGAAAGAAAGATAGATCATTTTGTAAATTCCACAGCTATGATTAAGATATAAACACATTGTATACATACACCGAGGCAAGTTGCATCTTGTCTGTGCATGCCCTGTGTGTGTGTGTGTGTGTGTGTGTGTGTGTGTGTGTGTGTGTGTGTGTGTGTGTGTGTGTGTGTGTGTGTGTGTGTGAGTGTGTGTGTGTGTGTTTGTGAAGCTTCCAATAGTTTGTTCATTGCCAATGTTCACATTGGTGGATACATTGAGATATTGATATAAAGTAGCATGTTGGGGAATACTCTCACATCATTGAGCTGGAACAGGTATTTGCATTGCTTCCGTTTTGTTCTTTATTAAACCAGAAATATTAAGAAAGTATTTAGGTCTAGAGAACTTTATCCTCAAGAAGGAGAAAAATACTAGAATGTGCAACACATTCCTAGTTGTTTTGGGGATACATTTACAGCTGAGTAATCAACGTTTACGACTGAATCCATTCTGGGATTGGTTGCAGCGAGCCACGTGGCACACCCGCTCCGTGAACATGAACTTTAGGCTGTTCTCTATTCCTCGGACCTGACGTTATATCAGCAGCTCTCTCAGCAGGGGCATAGAAATGATGTCGCAAATACATTCTTCTCCTTCAGTGTAGACTAAATAGCAGTTAAGCTTTTGGATATGGAACACATTTGGTTTAGGCTATATTCCCTTCCCGACGTGCTCCTGCCTCGCGGTCAGAAATGGCTTCACGACAGTCACAGCCTTTACCAGCCCCTGTCTACGGTAGCATATCCTAGAGGAAAAATAACCCAACGGTTGCACAAAGAGAAAAAGAGAAAGCAGTGGACAGTAAATTACGCTGGTTACCAAATTGTTCAATTTAGTTTTTGCTTTTCGATCCGTCGGCAGATTTGGAGACATTTGCCATGCGCGGTGTAGCGACGTAGGGGTCCATTTGCCAGGATCACCGCCATACCCTTCCACTGGACCAGTGATCCTGCGTCACGGTCACTACAAACAACTCGGAGAACGCAGATGCGGGTAAGATAGCGATTCCGTGATCCTTCCTCACTGGCTTGAATCTGGATATGAACCGTATCTGTTAGAAGGGGGCATTTGAGACGTTATGCCATACAGGCTATATGGTATCAGATAAGTGAGGGGAAAGACATTGGATATGAATGCTATTGATGTATATTTTGCGTATTCGTGACCTGACCTGCAGGCTACTGTAACCTCAGCTGTTTCCCTATAGTAGGCAAGACTGCCTCCGCTTGTAAATTGATACTTCAGTAGTGCACTGTTCAGAAAATCAATGACGCACCGTCTAGATGTAATCATATGTTATGCTAGAGTGTGGTTTGTTTTGTCGAAGATAGCTTGCCTTGGGTGAGTAAATATTGCGAGAGGATCCACTGGGGGGACCATGTTGTTTTGTGGTAAGCAGCGCTATGTTCATTTGGGGCTTGAATCTTTCTTTGCCATTCTTCCAGATTATAGAGATGACATTGAACTGTATTTTGGACACACACACACACACACACACACACACACACACACACACACACACACACACACACACACACACACACACAACGGTTGTTCACTGCTATTAACAATGCCCCCTTGTGCCTACCGCTTCCACGGCGGGGGTGAGGGGTAGTGTAGGGGGAGTAGTGGGGTATTTGGTATTTTATTAGGATCTCAATTAGCTGTTGCGAAAGCAGCATCTACTCTTCCTGGGGTCCAAACAAAACATGAAACATGACATAATACAGAACATTAATAGACAAGAACAGCCCAAGGACAGAACTACATCTGTTAGTCAGTCTACAGGCTGGCTGTAACTTATATACCACAATAGTGTGGATATAACTTAATACAGAGCTGAAATATGTGCATACCAAAATGACTGAACCTGTCACCAGCATGCACGCAGCTTGGAATATTGTATGAAATATTTCAACCGTCCCCATTTTGAATTGATGTCTGTATTGGTGGGTTGTGAGACGGCCTATGAATAGAAAATAAACCTGTTATTTTCTGATACAATAATAAAGCTGTACACAACAACAAGGATTCAATATTTAATTACATTAATTGAAGGAACACCAGCAACAGCAAACATGGTCAAAATCAGAATAACAAAAATAACAATAAATCACTATCAAAATAATCGTCATGATCACATTCCCTATCAACAATCATATGCACACACATAGGGCAGAATCCTTGCTTAAGATATCCACGCCTAACTAGCCTACAACTTGCGCGTAAACCAAATTGTTACATATTGCGTATTTTCTATTTATTTCTATAGCCTAAAGTAAAGCCATTATTGGGCAAAGAGGAGTATTTGATCACTTCAGATATTTTATTGGGCTAATTGAAACTAGAACATGTCAATAGACATTCTCGCAGGAGCGTTTATTCATACTGGCACCTATCAAATGTCATGTCATTGTGCGCGAACCTATTTTCCCCCATGGTTTCCTATTGTGCTTGTCATGGGGGATACATGTTAGCTCTTCGGTGGGTTATCCTTGAGAAACAGAGAGAGAGAAATATCCTTCAAATTAAACATTCATAACACAGAAGCAATATATTACTAACATGCGAACTCGCTTCCCCAATCCCTTGTAACTAACGTTACACTTCAAAACCTTACATCAACGATTGACCCAACTCACTTGTAAAAATTCAAATAGTGTAGAATTTTCCAGATGTCAGTTTGCAGATATACACTGGCTTTATTAATGCAGAAAATAGGGGTTTATTGTTTGCCTGTATTTGGCTGCTTTTTTAAAGGTTTATCAAAAAACCCACATACATTTTTATATTTAGAAAATATAGCAAACGCCTATGGGGTATTTTTTATTGGGGATTTGAAACTTGTAATAGGGCCACGCGCTGTACAGTCAAAGGTTTTAATGTCTATTACACATTGTTATTGAATCATCAATCAAAATAGAAGATATTTGCTAATCAACATGATTTACGATGTGTTTTAGTCACCTTAAACAGCCTCATCTCTTATTAGCCTTGTGCATAACAGGCATAAAGCCTATACCCCACTGGGCAAAAACTGGTTAAATCAATGTTGTTTCCACGTAATTTCCACCCCCCCCCAAAAAAAAAATCTGTGATGACGTTGCATCAACGTGGGAAACTAATTGGATTTGCAAAAAGTCATCAAGGTAAGGGTATTTTGTATTTTTTGTCACCCAACTTTGAACTTAAATCCAATGAAATTGTGAATGTTTTGCTGTTGAATTTACGTTAGTTGACAAATCAACCAAATGTAAATCAAAACTAGACGTTGAACTGACTTCTGTGCCCAGTGGGAAGCGAGTAGACATACTCTTTATACCCAATCCCCGCAATATGTTAACATTATCTCATCAAAGCTTGTTCAGAGCTGGCATTGAGTATTAACTCCTCATGTTACAGTAAGAGAAAGCGGATACAAAAGCATTGCTTCAGGCCCACATGATCAACACATATATATGTTCCTTTGTGCTTCAAATTGTTGAACATGGAAAACTGAACACTGTACTACTTACTGTACCTTGTCTATAACTCAACATCATTTTGATCTTTTCTATTTTATTATGTTAGCCTATTTTGTTACAACTTAAGATAAAATGTTGCAAGAGTAGGCTATTACAACCAACAAGCTCTCACAGTCTCACTGCAGAAATATACGTTATTGCACTTATCTCCACATGTCAAATTTCGAAGTTGCGCCAAAGTCAAATTTTGAATTGTTTTTGACACCCTGGGTTGCTCCTCCTGATTACAACTACAAGTGTGTGAGACCATTATTAGGCCGAATTGGACTGTTCTGGCTTGTTTCCTCATTTACTAATAATAATAAGAGATCATTAAAATAATCATATCGTTTTGAGTAAATGATTAGTATTATTATCTGCAGCAGTAGTAGTCCTAGTAGATAATAGTAAGCTACACGCATATAGCCTATAAAGTGCAACAGTGCAGATGTTCGTCTTCAAAGAAATACGGGCCAAACGGGCTCTTTCCTCTCTGCTTCAAAAGCACGTAATTTGTGGGCTGCCATAAACCACTTAGGCATAGGCATACAGCTCATTCTCCCAGCTCACATCACTATACCGCATACCAACAGCTCTTGTGAATTATGCAATGGAACTACCACAAACTCCAGGGTATGAATACAAAAATCATCATAGTGGGTTTATAAACAATTATGTAAAATAGTTCGGGGCAAAACGTATAGAGCCTATAAAGGGTATAAAAAGTGAAATAACGAGGCAGTGAGTGCAGTCATATCATTGAGGTTCACACTCAGTCATCTCATCAGTCACAGTTGACAACACATTGAAGTACGTTATGTTGATACATTGTGAGTATTGCTGATTTCGGTAGCGCGCTCGGCTGTATGGCTCTCATCAATTACTAGACACCCAGACTTATGTAGCCCAAGCAGTAGGCCTATACAGTCTGCGACCATTTTGTCTTACTTGAGTGTAGGAGGAGAATCCTAATTATATTCACAGAATGGGGACACTATTTATGTAGGCTAGTGAAATGCAAAATTGTGAGTATAATGAAAGCAACTTTAATAGAACATTTAATGGGAATGATATAGGTATATAGGTCTAATTTCGGAGTTATGACGCACTTTCAACTGCCTTTAATTTCGTTAAGTAGTTAACACAATAACACATATGCCATACTGTTTACAATTAGAGGTTTTTGAGTTGAAATATTCCTTCTTGGTTTTCCTATTTTTCTCTCCCTGTTTGTCAGTCTGCGGATGTCACATATGGCCACTAATCCAGTGGGAAACATTTATTGCACCACAGACTTCCTCGTCTTTGTTCTGTCCTCGCTTTTATGGCCTGCTTAGGACCCAGAACAGGAGCATAGACCTACATCTGCAAGTTAAAGATTCGTTTTGTTGTAGTCTGTATAGATATCCCCTTGTCAAATACATCTGAATACATTTGTAGTTTCAATACTGTAAATTCTCAATGTATTTTCAATACTATATATTATTACTATTGATTTTTGAGAACAATTTGGAGATATCGGCAATGTTTAGCTAATATCGTTCTCTAATCAACGTTTTGTTATCGAATAGCTGGAAGGTTGTTTGAAAAATCAAATGAATCAATCTGAATTGATTTACGTGCAGGTCTGTGTTGAAGCTGTAGATGGAAAAGGCTTTGCAGTAGTCTATTGTTGAATGAACTTTGCCACACACGGAGAACAAAAGGGTTCAATGTGGAATATTGGTATCCAATCTGCAAGATCATAACAGTTGTGTCGAGTTTGTACCTCATTTTATCCGGGTATTCATTCAATGATTAATGACTCTTGTTAATGATAAATGACTCAATTTCCTCAGTTACGCACGAGCTCATGTCATAGGCCTACATAAAACACAATTATAAGTCTATTTTTGATTTGATTTGATTTATTAGGACCCCCATTAGCCGACGCCAATGGCAACATCTAGTAGTGCTGAGGTCCGACACATAACGAAAAAAACATTACAAACCTAATACTTTACAATTTACATATATATGGTGTAGAGCTAAAGTACTAGGCTATTTCAAAATATCCATCCTTGTTTAAGATATAGCCTACATCATGTCACCGATACTAAAATCATATCAATACCGTTCATGTATGTACTATTTGCGTGAAGGCAACACACATAACATATATTTAAGCAATAACGCATGAGGGGTGTGGTATATGGACAATATACCACGGCCAAGGGCTATACTTAATCAAGACGCAACGCGGAGTGCCTGGATACAGCCCTTGGCTGTGGTATATTGGCCATATACCACGAACTCCCCAGGTGCCTTATTGGTATTATAAACTTATTACCAACATAATTAGAACAGTAAAAAAAATATGTTTTTGTCATACCCGTGGTATATGGTCAGATATATCATAGCTTTCAGCCAATCAGCATTCAGGGCTCTAACCACCTGATATTACAGTATTTGGTGAGAGATTATTGTGGTTAGGTAAATAAATACCTAGCTCTAAATTTCTAAGATTGTATCCGTAAAAGTGCTCTGTGGATACATCCTCTGACATAGCCTGATCAATGCTCTACTCACGGTTGATTGTTGGATTATCAGGATAGAAGGTGGAAACAGTTAATAGCGTAGTAACTTTAAATAAAAATATTCTAGTATTTTTCCTTGAGATTATAATCCAACATATTCGTTTCAGAGGTTCGAGATTTATACATTGAGTTATTTATTGGTGAGCTGGGCAACGTCCGTTGGTTTTATTGCCCATCACAGAAGAGGCCCTAAACGCATTCTTAGCATCCCCGACCTTCCCCCTAACAATCGGAATGACCAGTTCAGAGCCGAGGCCCGATAATTACCTACGTCATGTAATGCATTTCATACACGATGTAAATCATGGAAAGAATGTGAGAAATTCTTGCTTCAGCAAAAACACAAGAACCAACAAAGCACGCGAGTTTTATGAGAGTGCTACCAATACATAAACGTCTACATGTACAACTCACCCTGAAATGATGTAGTGCTCAGGTCAAACAATTACATTATACAAATATATTTGTACATTGTACTTGTTAGTGGCATTTACAATATGCATAATATGCGCTTGCAAACTACCTTCTCTCTCTCTCTCTCTCTCTCTCTCTCTCTCTCTCTCTCACACACACACACACACACACACACACACACACACACACACACACACACACACACACACACACACACACACACACACACACACACACACACACACACACACACACACACACACACACACACACACACACACACACAATATTCCACTATTCCCCATAAGCAGGCTAAACAGATGTAAAGATATCAATTGAATTGTCCCATTTATAAAATGACATAAACTGTATTCTGGTTTTGGACAGGCAGCAGTTTGATATTGCTGACAGATACACATGTCACTCAGGTCAAACAATTACATTATACAAATATATTTGTACATTGTACTTGTTAGTGGCATTTACAATATGCATAATATGCGCTTGCAAACTACCTTCTCTCTCTCTCTCTCTCTCTCTCTCTCTCTCTCTCTCTCACACACACACACACACACACACACACACACACACACACACACACACACACACACACACACACACACACACACACACACACACACACACACACACACACACACACACACACACACACACACACACACACACACACACACACACAATATTCCACTATTCCCCATAAGCAGGCTAAACAGATGTAAAGATATCAATTGAATTGTCCCATTTATAAAATGACATAAACTGTATTCTGGTTTTGGACAGGCAGCAGTTTGATATTGCTGACAGATACACATGTCACTTATATGTTTCTATTGTCTTGTTTTCTTGCTCAGTAGCAAGACCCACTACCTTCATGCATGTGTTTCCTGACTGTGTTGTTAGAGCTAAAGCTGCTTACCTAAAAGCTACGGTTTCCATTTAACTCCTTGCTCTCAATTGGTGGAGAAGGGTCAGCTGACATTGTCATATTTTCCCTCTCGGAGCCTCAGCTATTACACTCGGGTTAGTGCGTCTTACTGGAAATTAATAATATTGAAATCTCAAGGAACCGTCCATTTTACAGAAGCAGATAACGTATAAAAGGAAGGTTTTGCAAAAGTGTGTGAGAAAGACAGAGTATAAAGAGAGACGGGAAGGGGGAGCTACTGAGAGAGGGAAGTGGAGAAAAAAAAGACGGATAAAGTGGTGAGAGTTAAAGGAGAGGGTTACAGGCAAGGTATGAATTCGTATTTCGCAAACCCGTCGCTCTCCTGCCATTTATCCGGTGGTCAAGATGTTTTGCCAAACGTGTCCCTAAATTCCACAACTTATGACACAGTGAGACATTTTTCATCGTATGGGGCTGCTGTGAACCAGAATCGGATATATTCAAATCCTTTCTATTCTCCCCAAGACAATGTTGTTTTTGGGCCGAGCCGGGCATCCTATGAGTATGGATCTAATGTGTTTCATCAAGACAAGGATGGGGGTCTTGCCAGTTGCAGACAAACAAGCAGAGGGCTGAATGCACAAAGCCACAGTGCTCAGGAGTACAGCTTGGATCACGCCAGAGGAGGATCGCAGGAGCAGAAAGCTAACGTCCAGATTTACCCGTGGATGCAGCGAATGAACTCTCACAGCGGTGAGTTTTACTACAACAAATAAATTAAGTAAATGGGTCAGTTTTACGATATGTCTTAGCAACAGAGCAACTTCGTTTTTATGGCCCCATAAAACATCATTGTATCGTCTCGCCCTGGTGAAAGGCCTCCTTTCTGAGAGTGCGTAACTATTCTAAGAGTTGCCCCAAATTGTATGTTTTGTTTAACCTGAATCTTATATATTTAATTTAAACAATTTGCATAAACGATGTATATTTTACAAACAGACGTTGGACATTCAGATTACGTGTCATGGTTTGGAGAACCGCTTGTTTATTTTACTGCATGCCAGATGCGTTACTACCCGGAGCAGAAATAGGCTATTTTGGACATGAATCACTGCCATCACATTGTCAGTACCTTTGTAATGATGTCTAATCTAGATTATAGTGATTAAATCATCTGATGTCAGAAAAATTTACAGATTGGTTATGTATAGTGTGTGTGTGTGTGTGTGTGTGTGTGTGTGTGTGTGTGTGTGTGTGTGTGTGTGTGTGTGTGTGTGTGTGTGTGTGTGTGTGTGTGTGTGTGTGTGTGTGTGTGTGTGTGTGTGTGTGTGTGTGTGTGTGTGTGTGTGTGTGTGTATATATATATATATAATCCAATAATTTGTTTTCTTTTCACTGCACAGGAGTTGGATTTGGGTCCGACAGACGCAGAGGACGCCAGATATACTCCCGTTACCAAACACTGGAACTGGAGAAGGAGTTCCATTTCAACCGCTATCTAACCAGACGTAGACGTATCGAAATAGCAAACGCTCTCTGTTTGACAGAACGTCAGATCAAAATTTGGTTCCAGAACCGTCGTATGAAATGGAAGAAAGAGAGCATTCTAACGTCTACGGTGACAGGGAGTGAATCAACAGGGACCTCCGTGGAGGAAGGAGACGGCGTGGAGAAGGAAGAGGGAAAAAAAAAATAATAATTTAAAGAAAGACATTTAAAACGAAATCATGAAACTCTAACTAAACTACCTAGCCATTCAAGGACCAGAAACTCGAACGCATGATATTATTCTGCTATTTGCCCACCCCCATCTATGTATCGGTTTGGATCACTTCAACCAATTCACATCGGTCATTCATAGGCATGGTTTACAAACACAATATGCATAAGCATTCCAAATGTGAAGGAAATGCGAAGGCACACTTATTTTGTTTTTGTTAATATAGGTATTTGACGTTTTACTTTCCCATAAATCCCGTCGTAATTTTGTGATGTGCAATATGCATCTTGCAAATATCCTGAAAGCTCTCATGGGGTGAACAACACTACCTAAATTGTAGATATGCCTGTATATATTCTATGTACGCTTATGTATACCCTGTGTAGCTCAAATGGACGTTCTCTTAAAGTGGCACTTACCACTGTTTAGCCTAATAACCGTTTTGGGTTACCCAAGACTACCTAATAAAGAGGACAAATAATACACGAGCAATCAATCACGTTGTTTAGGGTTGTGAATTTATGTTTGATCATAACTGTGTATCATTGAATAAAATGTTTTCAAACCATGTCCGTCCCTGTCTTTTGTACAATTCTGAGCAATGGGTCTTCACAATACAGATCACTACCTCCACTACAATCCAGAGAAGACAGTGATGTTTTTTTGCACAATTTGTGTGTTTAGTCTGGCAAGTATTTAATGTATTATAGGTAGCCTACAAAGTATGAAGTGAATGGTTCTTGCCATGTATGAATATTACTTGACATATTACTATTTAAGAAAGCATCCGTATTGTTTCTATAGTCATAATAGCCAATCCACATTTCCAAATGAAGAAGCAGCGGAAACAAGTTTGGAACACCAAAATAAACTCAAACATAAGCCATAGGCAATATTGTACTATGAAACTGATAGCTAGTCCAACCTTTAGGCTATCGGCCTATAAACAACGGCTTAGAGATTGTTTATGCTGCTCAATAAACGTTGATATGGGCAGTTTGGGCACATGGACCTATTTCTTCCGCACATCCGGGATGACTATCAACCCAATTTAAACCAAATTAAGATAAACCTACATAGCGTAATGGCGCCTCAAATAGCACAGCATTTTAATATAATAATAATTATTATTATTATGATAGCCGACTATGGAGCATTTGTCATTTTGTATTGCTCAATCAGTGTTACTGTTGCTGTTCATAGTGCCTCTATGGGGCAAACCGCCCCCGCCCCCACTAGAGGCTGGTACGCTATGTAATGCAGCAGGGCAAGGGAAGTGAGCCTATTGAGGGACATAAATGAGATGACAGCCCTGGCCTGCCTTACACCAGACACCAGATGACGCTATTGTCTTACAGTCGCGCCCTTGTCCTCACCCAGACCCCACCATGGTCCCCAACAGTCCAAAGCACAAAGTTTACCGGGCACATTCCCCCTATTCATCAATATACCCCCGGGAATATCAAGCCAATGCATGACTGGTCAACATCCGCACGTGATCCTATTCAGATTCCCCATATTTGGGCATTGCACGTCGAATCAAGAAAAAAACATATATGAATGCCACCACCTATAAATCGTGGTATTAAAAAAAAAGATACCCCTTGAACTTCCAAAGAGCTTCCTAGGCATAGCAAAACCTAATATAAAATAACAATACAACAGCAAAATATTTAGCCCAGGCTACTCTCGGATACGATATGTATTGTTAGTCTAGTGCAGTTTTTACTTGATGAATCCCTTGCGCACCGTTTTTGTGTGTTTCGTGTAAGATGAGCTCGTACGTAGCAAACAACATTTTCAAGGAGCACACGCACGAGGCATCCTCCTTTAACACCATGAATAGTTTTGGCAGTTATGGCTCTCTCTCTTCCCTCCATCAAGCCAATTATGCCTATAACGGAGGTCTTCATTTCAACGGAACATTCACCTCCTCTGATTCCACTGCGAACTCTCTGAAACTAGAAGAGATGGAAACTAGCCTGCGAGGCAATACGGACACTCAACCTCCACCACGACTACAGTCTTGCTCAGCTGCGAGCTCCCGGAACTCCGTGCAAAACTGCCTTCGTGATGGGATACTGAGCAAAGGAACTGGAAGGCCAATGGAAGTGGTCGAAAACCCTATGACTGAAGAAAACGCAATCAAAGTCGAAACTATGCAACCTGTGAAATGTCAAAACCATTCGAAGAAGCACCAAGACAGTCAACAGCAACCGCAGATTTTTCCCTGGATGACAAAACTACACATGAGCCACGGTAAACTGAAAAAAAAGTCTATAGCCAACTTAAATCCTACTACTTCCCTCACTCACTCACTCTCTCTCGCCTGCTATCCTGCTTTTGTCCATTCACAGTTTTTCGTCTTGAGTTTTATAGGCCAAACGCAGGAAATAATAAAACTGGCGGTCATAAATTTTATGACAAAGGCGTCTATTGCTCGTAAACCTGTTCTGTTACTGTGAAGAGGTGATCTGCCACGGTTAGATTTATGGCTGCATAATTGGATAAGAGAAACAAAAATATTAGAAAACGATAAACGAGTAGTCTTTTTTACGGTAATGTATTAATGCTTTCCAGCTCCTAACAGGTTATTATACTCTAAGATGAGTATAGGCTACAGCCTAGTTGAACTCGGAGGAAAACTATGTGCCCTGACCTCCGTGTGAACTTTTCACCTTGGAAAGCTCCTGATATAATTGCAAGATGGTATTCATGTCCAAAATCCACTATTGCCCATTAGGTATTAGCCTACTGCTGGAGTTACCACTAAATATTACCACTGCATTTTGTGCTTTATTAAAGACCAAAATTATAGTTCTGCGAGTGTTCTTCCTTATAATATTGATCTGGATTTCCCAGTGCAGCAAATGCTGTTATTTTGTTTGCTAAGATTTATTTGAAATGAACAAGCGCCAGAATAAATAAGCTGTTGTATTCAATGAAATAGAATTAGAAGAACATTCATTTCACTGTTAGTTTACACCTTTTACACCTGCATGTGACGAATACAATTTCATTTCATTCATCCAGAGCTTTTGTCCCTTGATTTCAATTTCAATATTTCGTTCAAGCAGTTAATTTGAATTGAAATAGTTTCACTTCTTTGGGGCTTAGTCACTTGAACGTTTCATCATTTGTAAACGATTTTAATCATTTTAGATGCTGCAACTCAAAATAGAGAGGCAGTATCTTCATCTCACGTCATTCGACATTAACCTTGACCTCAGGTTATTTTTATATGAATTAAGATTTTATAATATTCGATAACTCTTAAGTTTTCTTAAAATTTAGGCTAACGCATATTTTCTCTAATGCCACTTCAGAATCATCTGACGGTAAACGCTCTCGAACCAGTTACACCCGCTACCAGACTCTGGAGTTGGAGAAAGACTTCCATTTCAACCACTACCTCACCCGTCGCAGGCGCATTGAGCTCGCCAATTCCCTCTGTCTGAACGAGAGGCAAATAAAAATTTGGTTCCAGAATCGACGTATGAAGTGGAAGAAGGATTCGAAACTGAAATTAAAGGACTCAATATAAACATGGAGTTGATGACTGATCTGGAGACGAACTGCTAAGAGAAGTACTCAGAGGGAGACCATTATTCGAAACGTGAATGCCGTTTTCATAAATCAGCACTTGTGTTACGGACTATTACATTATTAGCATATTACGTGTTTGTAACTTTACATGTGGACTTTTATTCTTTGCTTGATGGATGTAAAAATGGAAGGAAAATATTGAACAAAAATATAGTCATGTGTTGTCTAAATGTAAAGATTGTGTAAAGACCTTTGGAAGTCTTAGGGAGGAGCTGACTATAAGGCCACTCCCTCTTTCATGTTTCAATGCAAATACATGAACATTCTGCCTATTCTTTTATCCTTGAGATAATAATTAAGAACATGTCAGTGAGTGATACTGAGTGGTAATACAATCATAACGAGAAGACCTAACTGTTCATGTGTCTTATAATGACGAACATTTTTTATTTGATTAAATGTCTTAAAATTCGTATTTGGGCGCTGAGTGACTTTGTTGTATTCGGGTTTACAGCAAACAGACGGTTGACTTTTTGAACTATGGATTATGTCCAACCAAATATGTAAGACTTTCGTGATGGTATTTGAGGACAGCACGCATACCTATAGGCCTACCATTCCATGTCTTATATATATGTTCGCAGTTGTCTGATCCAATCGAAACAGTGTACGTATTGAATACTCTGCCACCCCCATAGATGCACAATAATTGCATATGTACAGAAGTCCTATTATACAATTGTCTGAATAAGCTTGTGATTCAAACAAAACGCTTACAGGTGTTGAGAAAACGTTTGCATAAACCTCCCATACCGTATTACCAGCACATTCGTGTCGCACTTTTATATCATTACACATGTACAGGCACTTAGTATTAAGAAATAGATTCGAGGTCCCACACGTCTATTTAAAACATTTACAGTAGGCCTATCAATCCCTGACAGACAAACGCATGCACATACACGTTTAAGCCCCCAGTAAAACTGTTTTACTGTGTTTCCACCTCTCCACCACAGATATGAAATGGTTCCTGTTTTAACAGGATAGAGCCAGAGAGCATAGCTAGCTGCTTCTAAATTCCTATGGGCTGAGATGTATAAGCTAACTTTCTCCATAGGCCTAGCCACTCACAGACTTGGCTGTTTCAGTGGCCTTACTCACGGACCAAATGTAAAGCTATGGTTATGAAATATGTTAGAGTATGCTATATGTTTATATTCAGTCTATATCAAAACGTTTTTGTTCTTTTAAAGCTAACAAAAAAAAACGGTTTATTAATATAGCTTTAAGTAGATATTTGATCATGTGAGTCAATATTGTAAGCTAGTGTAGTAGACAAAACCATAAGTTGAAACACAGCTATGCATTGACCTGTATTTGGCACACTGCTGGCCTAACTATTGACACGTACTATAACAAGATGTCTTAACAAAACAAAAATCTAGGTCCAGGGAAAAGGATTAATCAGATGCCTTTTCCTGTAGGAAATGTTGCCCCATATGAAAAATATATATATTTTCACTCACCTTGCAGATTTGTAGCCTAGTTTCACTGCTATATAAATACAACAGAGCATGGGCTGCTTTCTCAATGGCACTGTCGGGCCTAACCGTGCTACATTGTTATATAGGGCTATCGCATTCCCCTTTTAGTGTCTCTTTCTTTTAGTAGTTTAAAGTTTGTAATGTTATTTATGCCAATTGCCTCGAGCAGGGCCTGTGAATGGTGCACAGGGAGCACGTGGGGCCATTAAAGTTGGGGTTTATGGCCTGGAAAAACTGACAAACCATCGATATATACACATCATATATAATCTTGTACTGAATCGCAGCTGCTGGCTTCTATTACCTGAGGTAGAAAGGGCTTTGTCTCAGTTAGTGTGGATTACCTTGGCCCGGACTAGTCCGTCTGTAGTGGTGGTGCTGATCTCTCGGTCACAAATGGATCCTTAAATACTCCAGTAAGTTTATAATATTTTTACTAACATTCATGTTGCGTCAACCTATCGCGTTTCTTTTGTATTTGATGTTGTGGTTCGGTTGGCTTGATGTTTTCGATACAACAGGATTTGTTAAATTGTGTTTGTGGTACACATTCCTTATAATTATTATAACCAATCTTAATGTTATATCGGGCTCTGCTTGCTGTTTGTTTGTCCGTAGAGGAGATATGTCTTCCAATAGATTAAAAACATGTTTATGTATGAATCATGCATGGTCCCTAACCCCCTAGTAAAATAGAGTTACTTCTGAATGACAGCTCTGTTCTAGCTTTCCTGACTGGGTACTATTTACTCTCCTCTCATTCATTAGGCATACGATACGTCTTTAAACAGAACACAATTTATTCATTTAGATAATGGTCTGCACATTGTTAAATGCTTCATGTTACTGTTACACAGTTGTCAGAGAACCAAAATAAGAGTTTGTCTGTGTGTGTGTGTGTGTCAGTGTGTGTGTATGTGTGTGTGTGTGTGTTGATGTCCCATCATACAGTACTAACTGAAGCTACTATGTACAGCTATGCTCCCACAAAAATGCAGTCAGGTTTCAGAGCTGGGATGTGTGTATAAATTACAAGTTCATACTTGTGCTTGAATAAACATAGCAACCCACTTTTCAGGATTGTCTTGGTAAGATATTGCTAAATCACACTGTTGACAGAGAGACTGATGAGTGTATCATGTTCACTGCTCAATGGTTCGACTATCTTTAACTTTGTAGGCCAGTCCAATTGATGCCTGTCATAGTATAGCAGTCCAATGGATAAATGTCATCCATCCCCTGCCATCCCATAATCAACACATAGACGTGATACTGTTTATTTTTGTAGTTGAGGAATGGAATGTTAACATAGAAAATGTTCTGGAAGGTTCTGGAAGCCAACATTTGTTTAAGAGCAGCATGACAAGTTAAATCTCAATTGTTACGTTGTATCTCACCCCACCTAATATAGAACTGGCAAGGATTTTCCATACACCGTCAGGACAGAGAAGCTGCGTCTGGTAAGACAAGGTGCGGGGGTGTCTAATGTTAAAGAAGTCTCGAGGTATTGCTCGCCGTGATGGCGCCGACAGAGATGGTCACCTCGCTTTCGCGTTCTTAGGAAGCTATGCAGTATTTTGTTCTTTAATCTATTATTTCTTACACTGTTACCCCAGGAAATCGTAAGTCTTATTACATAGAGCCGGGAGGAACTATTGGATATAAGAGCAATGTCAACTTACCAACATTATGACCAGGAATACGACTTTCCCGAAGCGAATCCTCTGTTTGGACCACCACCCAGGACAATGGATCGGATCCCAGTAGGCGACCCAAAACAACGGTGCCGCAGACGGAACGGTCTTCAGGTCAGGCTCCGTAGACGGGCACATCGCTCACCACTCCCGAGTATACTACTCGCCAATGTCCACTCTCTGACAACAAGGTAGACGAAATTCGAGCAAGGGTTGCCTTCCAGAGAGGCATCAGAGATTTTAACATTCTCTGTTTCACGGAAACATGGCTCACTCGGGATACGTTATCAGAGCCGGTACAGCCACCCGGTTTCTTCACGCATCACGCCGACAGAAACAAACATCTCTTTGGTAAGAAGAAGGGCGTGGGTGTATGCCTTATGATTAACCAGCCGTGGTGTGATCATAACAACATACAGGAACTCAAGTCCTTTTGTTCACCTGACCTAGAATTCCTTACAATCAAATGCCGACCGCGTTATCTACCAAGAGAATTATCTTCGATTATAATCACAGCCGTGTATACCCCCCCCCCCCCCCCCCCCCCAAGAAGACACCTTGATGGCTCCCCCCAAGAAGACACCTCAAGGCGCCCTAAATTTTATCAGCATATCGAATGCGTGACCCGGGCTGGCAAAGTAGAGTTGCAATTCAACGGTTCAGACACGAGACGTATGTGGCAGTGTCTACAGTCAAACACGGATTACAAAAATAAAACCTGCCCCGTCGCGGACCAGGATGTCTTGCTCCCAGACAGACTAAACAACTTCTTTGCTCGCTTTGAGGACAATACAGTGCCACTGACAGGGCCTGCTACCAAAACCTGCGGGCTCTCCTTCACTTGGTCTCGACCCCGCCCTGTGCAACTGGGTCCTGGACTTCCTGACGGGCCGCCCCCAGATGGTGAGGGTAGGAAACAACATCTCCACCCCGCTGATCCTCAACACTGGGGCCCCACAAGGGTGCGTTCTCAGCCCTCTCTGTACTCTCTGTTCACCCATGACTGCGTGGCCATGCACGCCTCCAACACAATCGTCAAGTTTGCGACACTACAGTGGTAGGCTTGATTACCAACAACAACGAGACGGCCTACAGGGAGGAAGTGAGGGCCCTTGGAGTGTGGTGTCAGGAAACCTCACACTCAATGTCAACAAAACAAAGGAGATGATCGCGGACTTCGGGAAACAGCAGAGGGAGCACCCCCCTATCCACATTGATGGGACAGTAGTGGAGAAGGTGGAAAATTTTAAGTTCCTCGGCATACAATTCACGGGCAAACTGAAATGGTCCACCCAGACAGACAGCATGGCGAAGAAGGTGCAACAGTGTCTCTTCAATCTCAGGAGGCAGAAGAAATTTGGCTTATCACCTGAAACCCTCACAAACTTCTACAGATGCACAATCGAGAGCATCCTGTCGGACTGTAGCAGCGCCTGATATGGCAACTGCTCCGCCCACAACCATAAGGCTCTCCAGAGAGTAGTGAGTTCTGCACAACGCATCACCGGTGGCAAACTACCTGCCCTCCAGGACACCTACACCACCCGATGTCACAGGAAGGACAAAAATATCATCAAGGATAACAACCAAGCGAGCCACTGCCTGTTCACCCTGTTATCATCCAGAAGGCGAGGTCAGTACAGGTGCATCAAGGCTGGGACCGAGAGACTGAAAAACAGCTTCTATCTTAAGGCGATCAGACTGTTAAACAGCCATCACTAACATTGAGTGGCTGCTGCCAACATACTGACTCAAATCTCTAGCCACTTTAATATTTAAAAATTGGATGTAATAAATGTATCACTAGTCACTTTAAACAATGCCACTTTATATAATGTTTACATACCCAACATTACTCATCTCATATGTATATACTGTACTCTATACCATCTATTGCATCTTGCCTATGCCGTTCGGCCATCGCTCATCCATAAATGTATATGTACATATGTACTTATTCATTCCTTTACACTTGTGTGTATACGGTAGTTGTTGTGAAATTGTTAGACTACTTGTTAGATATTACTGCACGGTCAGAACTAGAAGCACAAGCATTTCGCTACACTCACATTAACATCTGCTAACAATGTGTATGTGACCAATAAAATTTGATTTGATTTGATTTTGAGGTTGAGTACCTTATGATAAGCTGTAGACCACGCTATCTACCAAGAGAGTTCTCATCTCTATTATTCGTAGCCGTCTATTTACCACCACAAACCGTTGCTGGCACTAGACCGTACTCAACCATTTGTATAAGACCATAAGCTAACAAGAAAATGTTCATCCAGAACCGGTGCTCCTAGTGGCCGGGGACTTTAATGCAGGCAAACTTAAATCCATTTTATCTCATTTCTACCAGCATGTCACATGTGCAACCAGAGGGAAAAAAACTCTAGACCACTTTTACTCCACACACAGAGATGCATACAAATCTCTCCCCCGCCCTCCCCATTTGCCAAATCTGACAATAATTCTGTCCTCCCGATTCCTGCTTACAAGCAAAAACTAAAGTAGGAAGTACCAGTGACTCGCTCAATACGGAAGTGGTCAGATGACATGGATGCTACGTTACAGGACTGTTTTGCTAGCACAGACTGGAATATGTTCCGGGATTCATCAAATGGCATTGAGAAGTACACCATCCCAGTCATCGGCTTCATCAATAAGTGCGTTGACAACGTCGTCCCCACAGTGACCGTACGTAGATATCCGAACCAGAAGCCATGGATTACAGGAAACAACCACATCGAGCTAAAGGCTGGAGCTGCCGCTTTCAAGGAGTGAGACACTAAACCTACTACACCGGCTCTGATGCTCGTTGGATATGGCAGGTCTTGAAAACTATTACGGACTACAAAGGAAAACCCAGCCGCGAGCTGCCCAGTGACACCAGCCTACCAGACGAGCTAAATGCCTTTTATGCTCGCTTCAAGGCAAGCAACACTGAAGCATGCTTGAGAGTTCCAGCTGTTCTGGACGATTGTGGGATAACACTCTCGGTAGCCAATGTGAGCGACACCTTTCAACAGGTCAATATTCACAAAGCCGCGGGGACAGACGGATTACCAGGATGCGTACTCAAAGCATACGCGGACCAACTGGCAAGTGTCTTCACTGTCATTTTCAACCCCTCCCTGACTGAGTCTGTAATACCTACATGTTTCAAGCAGACCACCATTGTCCCTGTGCCCAAGGAAGCGAAGGTAACCTGCCTAAATGATTACCGCCCTGTAGCACTCACGTCGATAGCCATGAAGTGCTTTGAAAGGCTGGTCATGGCTCACATCAACAGCATCGTCCCAGATACTCTAGACCCACTCCAATTCGCATACCGCCCCTATAGATCCACAGATGACTCAATCGCACTCCACACTGCCCTTTCCCACCTGGACAAAAGGAACACCTATGTGAGAATGCTGTTCATTGACTACAGCTCAGCATTCAACACCATAGTGCCCACAAAGCTCATCACTAAGCTAAGAACCCTGGAACTTAACACCTCCCTGTGCAACTGGATCCTGGACTTCCTGATGGGCCACCCCCAGGTGGTAAGGGTAGGCAACAACACATCTGCCACACTGATCCTCAACACAGGGGCCCCTCAGGGGTGTGTGCTTAGTCCCCTCCTGTACTCCCTGTTCAAACACGACTCCAACACCATCATTAAGTTTGTTGACGACACAACAGTGGTAGGCCTGATCACCGACAACAATTTTCTTTAAAATAAATAAATAATTAACCTTTATTTAACCAGGTAAGCTAGTTGAGAACAAGTTCTCATTTACAACTGCGACCTGGCCAAGATAAAGCAAAGTGCGACACAAACAACAACACAGAGTTACACGTGGAATAAACAAGCGTACAGTCAATAACACAATAGAAAAAAAGTCTATATACAGTGTGTGCAAATGGCGTGAGGAGGTAAGGCAATAAATAGGCCATAGTAGCGAAGTAATTCCAGTTTAGCAAATTAACACTGGAGTGATATATGAGCAGATGATGATGTGCAAGTAGAAATACTTGTGTGCAAAAGTGCAGAAATGTAAATAAAACAATATGGGGATGAGGTAGGTAGATTTGGTGGGCTATTTACAGATGGGCTATGTACAGCTGCAGCGATCGGTTAGCTGCTCAGATAGCTGATGTTTAAAGTTAGTGAGGGAGATATAAGTCTCCAGCTTCAGAGATTTTTGCAATTCGTTCCAGTCATTGGCAGCAGAGAACTGGAAGGAAAGGCGGCCAAAGGGGGTGTTGGCTTTGGGGACGACCAGTGAGATTTACCTGCTGGAGCGCATGCTACGGGTGGGTGTTGTTATCGTGACCAGTGAGCTGAGATAAGGCGGAGCTTTACCGAGCATAAACTTATAGATGACCTGGAGCCAGTGGGTCTGGCGACGAATATGTAGCAAGGGACAGACGACTAGAGCATACAGGTCGCAGTGATGGGTGGTATAAGGGGCTTTGGTGACAAAACGGATGGCACTGTGATAGACTGCATCCAGTTTGCAGAGTAGAGTATTGGAAGCTATTTTGTAAATGACATCGCCGAAGTCGAGGATTGATGAGACAGCCTATAGGGAGGTCAGAGACCTGGCAGTGTGGTGCCAGGACATCAACCTCTCCCTCAATATGATCAAGACAAAGGAGCTAACTGTGGTCTACAGGAAAAGGCGGGCCGAACAAGTCCCCATCGACCGGGCTGTAGTCGAGTGGCGTTCACATCACCAACAAACTATCATGGTCCAAACACACCAAGACAGTCATGAAGAGGGCATGACAACACCTTTTCCCCCTCAGGAGACTGAAAGGATTTGGCATGGGTCCCCAGATCCTCAAAAAGTTCAACAACTGCACCATCGAGAGCATCCTGACCGGTTGCATCACCACCTGGTATGGTAACTTCTCGGCATCTGACCAGAAGGCACTACAGAGGGTAGTGCGTACGACCCAGTACATCACTGGGTCAACCTTCCTGCCATCCAGGACCTATATACTAGGCAGAGGAAAGCCCCAAAAATTGTCAAAGACTCCAGTAACCCAAGTCATAGACTGTTTTCTCTGCTACTGCACGGCAAGTGGTACCAGAGCGCCAAGTCTATGACCAAAAGACTCCTTAACAGCTTCTACCCCCAAGCCATAAGACTGCTGAACAATAAATCAAATGGCCACCGGATTATTTACATTGACACCCCGCCCTCTCCATTCGTTTTTTTACACTGCTGCTACTCGCTGTTTATTATCTATGTATAGTCACTTCACCCCTACCTACATGTACAAATTACCTCGACTAACCTGTACCCCCGCACATTGACTCGGTACCGGTAGCCCCTGTATATAGCCTCGTTATTGTTATTTTATTGTACTACTTTTATTAATTTTTTACTTTTGTTTATTTGGTAAATATTTTCTTAACACTTTCTTGAACTGTGCTGTTGGTTAAGGGCTTGTAAGTAAGTATTTCACGGTAAGGTCTACTCATGTTGTATTCGGCGCAGGTGACAAATAAAGTTTGATTTGATTTGTTCTGCCTCTGTTAATTTGGGAAAGTTATGTGGTTGATTTTGTTAAGTTCCTTTGTCAGTAAGATCCTGTGTTGACCTGAGTGTTATGTTCGTGTGACTAGCCCATGAACTCTGGGCCCCTTGTAGTACCTTGTAATTATGGCCCAGAGGTTTTCCTGGCCAGTTCACAGAAGGGCCAGGGAGGAACTCAGCAGCCTGGTGATGTAGTGAGTTGATGGGTTCCCGATCCTGAACAGCTAATCAAAGGACTACCCAGACCCCTCTTTTACACTGCTGCTACTCTCTGTTTATAATCTATGCATAGTCACCTTAACTCTACCTACATGTACATATTACCTCAATTACCTCAATTACCCACCTCCTGTATATAGCCTCGCTTGTTATTTTACTGCTGCTGTTTAATTATTTGTTACTTTTATTTTCTATTTATCTATTTTTTACTTAACACTTTTATTTTTTTCTTAACTTCTTAAAGTATTGATGGTTAAAGGCTTGTAAGTAAGCATTTCACTGTAAGGTCTACTACACTTGTTGAATCGGCACATGTGACAAATACAATTTTATTTGATGTTGAGTATAAACCCCTTACTTCCTGTTAGATGAAGAGAGTGGAAACCAATAATGCACAGTCAATAGGGGGTGCTATTAAACATGCTCCCCCTCCAAATAGAGAATAATGATGCTATAGAGCAGGGTCTCCCAAACTCAGTCCTGGGTCCCCTCCTGGGTGCATGTTTTGGTTTTTGCCAAAGCACTACACAGTTGATTCAAATAATCAAAGCTTGATGATGAGTTGGTTATTTGAATCAGCTGTGTAGTCCTAGGGCAAAACCCAAAACGTGCACCCAGTGGGGGCCTCAGGACCAAGTTTGGGAAACGCTATTATAGAGGGGATTCGCATGCATTATAGTGCATTGGGGTGGCTAAGTTATCCACTGTTCTTAAGCTCGGTATGTCGTACTCTTTACTTTTTCTATTCTTGTTGACTGTAATCGAGCCATGGTATTGCCATGGTGGGCAAATAATCATCCAATAAGAAAGCCACTGTCTAGTCTAGAATAGATCATGTGAGAGAGTTACCTGGCAATGAGAACATTGCCTAATTGTTGATAGAGGGACCCACCTCCAGAAGCCCAAACAGATTTTTAGATGAACAGAAAACTATATTATGTTTTTTATGCTTATGCATTTGTTTGTAGACTGAATGGTTTATTATATTGTAATATATTCAGATTATATTAATTTCCATTTATGAAAATCATTTCTTTATGAGATGAGATTGCATAAAACACAATAGGGAAGGAAAGGGATACCTAGTCAGTTGTACAACTGAATGCATTCAACTGAAATGTGTCTTCTGCATTTAACCCAACCCCTCTGAGTCAGAGAGGTGTAGGGGGCTGACTTAATCGACATCTATGACATTGGCACCCGGGGAGAAGTTGTTGCTGGGGGTTAACCTTTTAAATGTAAAGGCAAAATTTTGTTTACTGCCTAAATAGACATACCCAAAAGTAACTGCTATTCATGTGTAATTACATGATTCTGACATGCCAAAACTTGGTATATTTGGAAAGAAGACATCTGGGAGATTATAAGGAAATGATCAAAAGATAGATTGGAGTTACGTAGTTCAGAATACACAAGATTAAGCACACACAAAATAACCGTTTTTTTGTTGTTGTTTTTTAAAGTATTCTTTCATTGACAAGCTATGAGTGAATTATTGATGCCCAGAGCTGGAAACACATCAGATGGCTTCCACAACATGTGAACAATATCAGGGAACAAAATGGGGTTGATAGTCCTAACAAATAGAAATGGGCAGATGTTTTAGTAAGTGGTGTCAGGTGTGGTCACAGGAAGTGTCCCTAAACCTCTCCAAAGTTGCATGTCTGTAAATTAGATAATTTCAGTGCTATTACATATTTGCAATCCCTAAATGCTATTTGTTCAGTAAAAAAACACAATTTCTACCATATCAACTTCACCCAAACATTGTGGTGGTGTTATGGGGTATCCAGCGTACATTCAAGTGTCCTTTCAACCTCTCCAAACTGTCAGAATGTGGTAATTGCACACGGGATGTGCCTAAAAGTTATTGTTCACTATAAAAACAGAATTTCTACAACACCAACCTCTCTCAAACATTGTGGTGGTGTCTGGGGACAAAACGGGGGATATCCAAGTGTTTTTTAAACCTCTCCAAAGTGCCTGAACGTTTAACCTAGGCATAAATAAATAATTTTTAAAACATTTAAAAAAAATCCAATGTATTGGTCCCACATAGAAATGACCTGTTTACAAAAACAATAGAAAAGCAACAGATGTACAGTACCAGTCAAAAGTTTGGACACACCTACTCATTCAAGGGTTTTTCTTTATTTTTTACTATTTTCTACATTGTAGAATAATAGTGAAGACATCACAACTATGAACTAACACATATGGAATGATGTAGCAACCAAAAAAGTGTTAAACAAATCAAAAATAGATTTTAGATTCTTCAAAGTAGCCACTGTCACGATCGTCCATGGGAGAGAGATAGGACCAAGGCGCAGCGTGTAAATAATGCATCTTCTCTTTATTAAGGAGATGACCGAACGAAGCAAAACAACAAATCCAAGACCGTGAAACAAAAACCGACTAAATGCAAAACATGCAAACTTGACACAGACCTAGACACAGACTAAGACAATGACTAAATCAATGACCCAACAAACACATGATGCCTATGGCCGCCTAAAATATGGCTCCCAATCAGAGACAAATGAAAGACACCTGTCTCTGATTGAGAAACCACTCAGGCAACCATAGACATACCTAGAAACCCTCACTAAACCATAGACATACCTAGACATACTCACTCAACACAAAACCACACACACAAAACCCAACAACCCCTTAACCATATAACCACCCAAACACAAACCTTCCCCATGTCACACCCTGACCTAACAAACATAATAAAGGAAACAAAGATAACTAAGGCCAGGGTGTGACAGCCACCCTTTGCCTTGATGACAGCATTGCACACTCTTGGCATTCTCTCAACCAACTTCATGAGGTAGTCACCTGAAATGCATTTCAATCAACAAGTGTGCCTTGTGTTTTTAAAAATGTGTATTATTATTATTTTATTTTTATAATATGTTTATTATTTTCCAATAAAAATAAAGTAAAAAAGACAGCAATACAAACAATGACATTCATTGTACTGTTGAATGGGATGGCCAATTTAGAGGACAAAACAAAAGTTAACTCACACATACACAAAATAAAACAAAATCCTATTAGGTGGTACATGTATAAGAAGACAGCATATAGTCATTACAAGCAGTGTAGTTAAGCCAAAAATAAATATTGAGTGGAGTACAGCACAGAGTAGCAGCAGATCGTCAGCCCAGTTATGAAGCGGGACTAGACCATTTATCCAGTATCGGCTGCCATATTTTGTAAAACAATGGACTTCTATTGGAGGTGTTGTATTGAATCTTTTCCATATGTATTACATTCCCTACAGGTGTGCCTTGTTAAAAGCTAATTTGTGGAATTTGTTTCCTTCTTAATGCATTTGAGCCAATCAGTTGTGTTGTGACAAGGTAAGGACCAAGTCCATATTATGGCTAGAACAGCTTAAATAAGCAAAGAGAAATGACAGTCCATCATTACTTTAAGACACGAAGGTCAGTCAATCTGGAACATTTCAAGAACTTTGAATGAATGAATGAAACTGGCTCTCATGAGGACCGCCATAGGAAAGGAAGACCCAGAGTTACTTATGATGCAGAGGATAAGTTCATTAGAGTTAACTGCACCTCAGATTGCAGCGCGAATAAATGCTTTACTGAGTTCAAGTAGCAGACACACCGGGTGCCGATGACGTGGATGTCGATTAAGGCAGCCCCCTGCACCTCTCTGATTCAGAGGGTTAAATGCGGAAGACACATTTCAGTTGAATGCATTGTTGTACAACTGACTAGGTATACCCTTAATTTTAACATCAACTGTTCAGAGGAGACGGCGTGAATCAGGCCTTCATGGTCAAATTGCTGCAAAGAAATCACTACTAAAAGGACACCAATAAGAAGAAGAGACTTTCTTCGGCCAAGAAACACAAGAAATATGCATTAGACCAGTTGAAATCTGTCCATTGGTCTGATGAGTCCAAATTTTTGATTTTTGTTTCCAACCGCTGTGTTTTTGTGAGATGCAGAGTAGGTGAACGGATGATCTCCGCATGTGTTGTTCGCACCGTGAAGCATGGAGGGGGTGGTGTGATGGTGTGGGGGTGCTTTGCTGGTGACACTGTCAGTGATTTATTTAGAATTCAAGGCACACTTAACCAGCATGGTTACCACAGCATTCTGCAGCGCTAGCCAGCTCACCTGGTTTGCAATTAGTGGGACTATGATTTGTTTTTCAACAGGACAATGACCCAAAACACACCTCCAGGCTATGTAAGGGCTATTTGACCAAGGAGAGATGGAGTGCTGCATCAGATGACCTGGCCTCCACAATCACCTGACCTCAACCAAATTGAGATGGTTTGAGATGAGTTGGAACGCAGAGTTAAGGAAAAGCAGCCAACAAGTGCTCAGCATATGTGGAAACTCCTTCAAGACTGTTATACTTTTTTTGGTTAGTACATGATTCCATATGTGTTATTTCATAGTTTCGATGTCTTCACTATTATTCTACAATGTAGAAAATAGTAAAAAATAAAGAAAACCCCTTGAATGAGTAGGCGTGTCCAAACTTGACTGGTACTGTACATCAAAAATTATAACATGTATTATCAAACACAAACTTGGTAACACACGAGTACTTCACTAAAAAAGGTGCAAAAATATAAATAAACTTAACTATTTACAAATGGAATTTGTGTTTGTTTTACATCCCAGGCGTAGATGATTAGATTTCACCGTAGCTTGTGCATGTCGTCATAGTCTTTGAAGCAGTCCCTCTTTGCCAGGAAAAAAAGCGAACTGGCATTTCGTACAGAAGATCTGGCATTTTCCCCCTTTTTCCCCCCTGTGTTTTGTGCAATGCTTGCAGTTCTTCATTTAGTCTTTTGGAATGTTTTTTGGATAGCTACGCTCACCTTGAGTGGGGGGTCTTGTGATGGTTGTGAGGTTGCTTTTGTCCCCCAATTCAGACATTTCCAACACCAGCTGCTCTCGGAAGGCCAACTGGGAGAGAGGGGTTTGACCTTCTGCTTTGGTCATCTGCTTGTAGAAAATGACATAATTTACTGTATCAATGTCCACAAAATGGTTTTTAAAAAGTCTAATACCACTTCCTGGTCTTGTAGAGGACCTGGTAGTAGCCTAGCAGAACATCAGATAGGTCAACACCCCCAATGCTGGCATTGTAGTCCTTCACAGAAATAGGAATTGAGACATTCTTTTTTCACCCTCGTTGAGACATGGTCGTTATTGAATGCCTTATGCTGTGTGAGCATGGTTACTTCTCTAGTGTCCTTCCCTTTCACAAAAAGCAGCTTGTTAGTCCTGATCCAACGTATGGTCCCCCTCTCCTCTGTCTTTGTCATGTTGTTTACCTTGGTCTTGGGGAAACCAATTATGTTAGTACGAATGGTGCCACAAGCCCCTATTTTCTTTTTCAAGAGGTCTATGAAAAGTGGACGTAGAACCATCAGACGGGTGATTGACATAGCAGTGGGGGATGAAGACCTTGACCGGCGGGGGCTCTAGCTGGGGAGCGGTGGCTCCCAAAAGTCATCATCCAAATAATCTGCATCCTCCACTCGGTTGTGAATAAAATAAAGGGATATACTGTTGTAAGACACACAGAATTAGAGTTGACTAAATCTACAAAACAACATTACCGTAAAGTAAAAACACCAAGCCTACACTTTATCTGTGGATGTAGAACCATCAGACGGGTGATTGACATAGCAGTGACTCACATAAAAGGTGTGAAACACACACACACAAAGGCAAAGGTGAGAACCACAAATAAACAGTGGCCATGAGAGTTTAGTGGCCTCTCCAAAGTTAAAAGGAACAGCAAACTAATATGAATAACAGACAATAACTGCAATGGAATTACATAACATTGAAATGACTTGTTACATAGGCCAATGTAAACTTAATCCAAAGCACAAAAAGCAGACAACTCATAAAAAAGGAAATACATATAGTAAATTAGCTATATAAAGTCCTGAAAATAATGTACTAACAGATCTAAAAGTGGATCCAATCCTTCTAGAAGGTAGTCCTCATCGGCCGAGTCGAAATCCTCGTTATCCAAATCGTTTCCCTTATCCGAGTCTGACCAGTATTTTATTCAAAGCTTCTATGTCGGTATACTTATTCATAGCTGCCTTCTTTTTAGCTTCCTGTTCGATACTCTTCGGTTTACCTTTTTTCCCCCTCTGAGAAAACCATCTTTCATGCTAAAGCGATGAAATCTGTTTACAATGTAGTGTAACCTGCTCGATGCTTCTCGTCTCTGACCCAGGTAGTGATAGTTCGCATTACGCATAAAAGGTTCTAGGCCTTGCTTTGTCCCACCCAGGTCACCTGCATATCCCTGGAAAGCTTATCCCATTGGTTACAAGACTGTCAAGGTGCCATAGTAGCCAATCCCCTGTGTAATGGATGCAAACAATGTCATATTTTTCATGCGCAAAGATATAGTCACTCTGTGGATATTCAATGTTTCCATTAAATCATACATCATCAGATAGCATTGGCAATCAAATCAAATCAAATGTATTTATATAGCTTATTTATATAGCCCTTCGTACATCAGCTGGAATCTCAAAGTGCTGTACAGAAACCCAGCCTAAAACCCCAAACAGCAAGCAATGCAGGTATAGAAGCACGGTGGCTAGGAAAAACTCCCTAGAAAGGCCAAAACCTAGGAAGAAACCTAGAGAGGAACCAGGCTATGATTGGTGGCCAGTCCTCTTCTGGCTGTGCTGGATGGAGATTTTAACAGAACATGGCCAAGATGTTCAAATGTTCATAAATGACCAGCATGGTCAAATAATAATAATCACAGTAGTTGTCGAGGGTGCAGCAAGTCAGCACCTCAGGAGTAAATGTCAGTTGGCTTTTCATAGCCGATCATTAAGAGTATCTCTACCGCTCCTGCGGTCTCTAGAAAGTTGAAAACAGCAGGTCTGGAACAGGTACCACGTCCGGTGAACAGGTCAGGGTTCCATAGCCGCAGGCCGAACAGTTGAAACTGGAGCAGCAGCATGGCCAGGTGGACTGGGGACAGCAAGGAGTCATCATGCCAGGTCGTCCTGAGGCATGGCCCTAGGGCTCAGGTCCTCTGAGAGAGAGAAAGAAAGAAAGAGAGAATTAGAGAGAGCATACTTAAATTCACACAGGACACCGGATAAGACAGGAGAAGTACTCCAGATATAACAAACTGACCCTAGCCCCCCGCCACATAAACTACTGCAGCATAAATACTGGAGGCTGAGACAGGAGGGGTCAGGAGACACTGTGGCCCCATCCGATGATACCCCCGGACAGGGCCAAACAGGAAGGATATAACCCCACCCACTTTGCCAAAGCACAGCCCCCACACCACTAGAGGGATAACTTCAATCACCAACTTACCATCCTGAAACAAGGCCGAGTATAGCCCACAAAGATCTCCGCCACGGCACAACCCAAGGGGGGGGGGGGGGATCACGTCAGGACCAACTCGGAAAGATAGGTAGGAGCAAGCCCATGTATCGCTTTGTAGGTTAACAGTAAAACCTTGAAATCAGCCATTGCCTTAACAGGAAGCCAGTGTAGGGAGGCTAGCACTGGAGTAATGTGATCAAATGTTTTGGTTCTAGTCAGGATTCTAGCAGCCGTATTTAGCACTAACTGCAGTTTATTTAGTGCTTTATCCGGGTAGCCGGAAAGTAGTGCATTGCAGTAGTCTAACCTAGAAGTAACAAAAGCATGGATACATTTTTCTGCATCAGTTTTGGACATAAAATTTCAGATTTTTGCAATGTTACGTAGATGGAAAAAAGCTGTCCTTGAAACAGTCTTGATATGTTCGTCAAAAGAGAGATCAGGGTCCAGAGTAACGCCGAGGTCCTTCACAGTTTTATTTGAGACGACTTTACAACCATTAAGATTAATTGTCAGATTCAACAGAAGATCTCTTTGTTTCTTGGGACCTAGAACAAGCATCTCTGTTTTGTCCAAGTTTAAAAGTAGAAAGTTTTCAGCCATCCACTTCCTTATGTCTGAAACACAGGCTTCTAGCGAGGGCAATTTTGGGGCTTCACCATGTTTCATTGAAATGTACAGCTGTGTGTCATCCGCATAGTAGTGAAAGTTAACATTATGTTTTCGAATGACATCCCCAAGAGGTAAAATATATAGTGAAAACAATAGTGGTCCTAAAACGGAACCTTGAGGAACACCGAAATGTACAGTTGATTTGTCAGAGGACAAACCATTCACAGAGACAAACTGATATCTTTCCGACAGATAAGATCTAAACCTGGCCAGAACTTGTCCGTGTAGACCAATCTCTCCAAAAGAATGTGGTGATCGATGGTATCAAAGGCAGCACTAAGGTCTAGTAGCACGAGGACAGATGCAGAGCCTCGGTCTGACGCCATTAAAAGGTCATTTACCACCTTCACAAGTGCAGTCTCAGTGCTATGATGGGGTCTAAAACCAGACTGAAGCATTTCGTATACATTGTTTGTCTTCAGGAAGACAGTGAGTTTCTGCGCAACAAAGATTTTTCAAAAATTCGATATAGGCCGATAGTGTTTTTGTATTTTCTGGGTCAAGGTTTGGCTTTTTCAAGAGAGGCTTTATTACTGCCACTTTTAGTGAGTTTGGTACACATCCGGTGGATAGAAAGACGTTTATTATGTTCAACATGAAGCAGCTCTTTAAGTAGTTTAGTTGGAATAGGGTCCAGTATGCAGCTTGAAGGTTTAGAGGCCATGATTATTTTCATTATTGTGTCAAGAGATATAGTACTAAAACACTTCAGTGTCTCTCTTGATCCTAGGTCCTGGCAGAGTTGTGCAGACTCAGGACAGCTGAGCTTTGGAGGAATACGCAGATTTAAAGAGGAGTCTGTAATTTGCTTTCTAATGATCATGATCTTTTCCTCAAAGAAGTTCATGAATGTATTACTGCTGAAGTGAAAGCCATCCTCACTTGGGGAATGCTGCTTTTTAGTTAGCTTTGCGACAGTATCAAAAATACATTTTGGATTGTTCTTATTTTCCTCAATTAAGTTGGAAAAATAGGATGATTGAGCAGCAGTGAGGGCTCTTCGATACTGCACGGTACTGTCTTTCCAAGCTAGTCGGAAGACTTCCAGTTTGGTGTGGCACCATTTCGTTCCAATTTTCTGGAAGCTTGCTTCAGAGCTCGGGTATTTTCTGTATACCAGGGAGCTAGTTTCTTATGACAAATGATTTTAGTTTTTAGGGGTGCAACTGCATCTAGGGTATTGCGCATGGTTAAATTGAGTTCCTCAGTTAGGTGGTTAACTGATTTTTGTCCTCTGACGTCCTTGGGTAGGTAGAAGGAGTCTGGAAGGGCATCAAGGAATCTTTGTGTTGTCTGAGAATTTATAGCACGACTTTTGATGCTCCTTGGTTGGGGTCTGAGCAGATTATTTGTTGCGATTGCAAACGTAATAAAATGGTGTTCCGATAGTCCAGGATTATGAGGAAAAACATTAAGATCTACAACATTTATTCCATGGGACAAAACTAGGTCCAGAGTATGACTGTGGCAGTGAGTAGGTCCAGAGACATGTTGGACAAAACCCACTGAGTCGATGATGGCTCCGAAAGACTTTTGGAGTGGGTCTGTGGACTTTTCCATGTGAATATTAAAATCACCAAAAATTTGAATATTATCTGCTATGACTACAAGGTCCGATAGGAATTCAGGGAACTCAGTGAGGAACGCTGTAAATGGCCCAGGAGGCCTGTAAACAGTAGCTATAAAAAGTTTTGTTTTTATTGTAAATTGAAATTTGCTATCGTAAATGTTAGCAACACCTCCGCCTTTGCGGGATGCATGGGGGGATATGGTCACTAGTGTAACCAGGAGGTGAGGCCTCATTTAACACAGTAAATTCATCAGGCTTAAGCCATGTTTCAGTCAGGCCAATCACATCAAGATTATGATCAGTGATTAGTTCATTGACTATAACTGCATTTGATGTGAGGGATCTAACATTAAGTAGCCCTATTTTGAGATGTGAGGTATCACGATCTCTTTCAATAATGGCAGGAATGGAGGAGGTCTTTATCCTAGTGAGATTGCTAAGGCGAACACCGCCATGTTTCGTTTTGCCCAACCTAGGTTGAGGCACAGACACAGTCTCAATGGAGATAGCTGAGCTGACTACACTGACTATGCTAGCCTGCTGCCTGGCCTGCACCCTATTTCATTGTGGAGCTAGAGGAGTTAGAGCCCTGTCTATGTTGGTAGATAAGATGAGAGCACCCCTCCAGCTAGGATGGAGTCGGTCACTCAGCAGGCCAGGCTTGGTCCTGTTTGTGGGTGAGTCCCAGAAAGAGGGCCAATTATCTACAAATTCTATCTTTTGGGAGGGGAAGAAAACAGTTTTCAACCAGCGATTGAGTTGTGAGACTCTGCTGTTGAGCTCATCACTCCCCCTAACTGGGAGGTGGCCAGAGACAATTACTCGATGCCGACACATCTTTCTAGCTGATTTACACGCTGAAGCTATGTTGCGCTTGGTGACCTCTGACTGTTTCATCCTAACATCGTTGGTGCCGACGTGGATAACAATATCTCTATACTCTCTACACTCGCCAGTTTTAGCTTTAGCCAGCACCATCTTCAGATTAGCCTTAACATCGGTAGCCCTGCCCCCTGGTAAACAGTGTATGATCGCTGGATGATTCGTTTTAAGTCTAATACTGCGGGTAATGGAGTCACCAATGACTAGGGTTTTCAATTTGTCAGAGCTAATGGTGGGAAGCTTCGGTGTCTCAGACCCCGTAACGGGAGGAGTAGAGACAAGAGAAGGCTCAGCCTCAGACTCCGACTAGCTGCTTAATGGGGAAAACCGGTTGAAATTTTCAGTCGGCTGAATGAGCGACACCGGTTGAGCATACAGCATTTCCCTCCAGAAGCCATGATAAAGTTGTCGCCGGGACTGTGCGAGGGGATTTATACTACTATTTGTACTTACTGGTGGCAATAGACTAGATTTGTTCCTACCAACCTAAGGATTAATTTCAGACCTCCACATGTATCTATAGCTCAAACACAGACCAAATGGAAGCTTACCTTGTAAGATGTTTGGTGAAAAAGTTGTGTTAAATAAACATTTTGACTCTCGGGGTTGGTGATCAATAACAGTAGGTCACTGGCAGACAAATAAGACATCCTCATGATCTGTGGAGTCCCGGCTTTCGGTGTGTATCGACGTATTCCGTGTTTATTTCATTTATGCTTCACAACATTAACCGGAATGTAGGTAGCAGCCATCTTGAAATTAGGTAATCGGTTCGGCCTGCCCTTATACATTCGTATGCCTATATATGGCAGGAAATCACACCAAAGATTTTAAGGCACAGATTAATAGCCAAGACACAAAGCTTTCCGCAGACACCTTGCTTTTGCAGATAGGGCTACCGTTCTCATTTTTATGTATTTATTTTTTATTTCACCTTTATTTAACCAGGTAGGCTAGTTGAGAACAAATTCTCATTTGAAACTGCAACCTGACCAAGATAAAGAAAAGCATACATACAACACAGAGTTACACATGGAATAAACAAACATACAATCAATAATACAGTAGAAAAGTCTATATACAGCATGTGAAAATGAGGAAGGATAAGGGAGGTAAGGCAATAAATAGACCATAGTGGCGAAGTATTTACAATATAGCAATTAAACACTGGAATGGTAGAATGTGCAGAAGATGAATGTGCAAGTAGAGATACTGGGGTGCAAAGGAACAAGATAAATAAATAAATACAGTATGGGGATGAGGTAGATTGGATGCGCTATTTACAGATGAGCTATGTACAGGTGCAGTGATCTGTGAGCTGCTCTGACAGCTGGTGCTTAAAGCTAGTGAGGGAGGTAAGAGTCTCCAGCTTTAGTGATTTTTGCTGTTCGTTTCAGTCATTGGCAGCAGTGAACTGGAAGGAGAGGCGGCCAAAGGAAGAATTGGCTTTGGGGGTGACCAGTGAGATATACCTGCTGGAGCGCGTGCTACGGGTGGGTGCTGCTATGGTGACCAGTGAGATGATATAAGGCGGGGCGTTACCTAGCAGAGACTTGTAGATGACCTGGAGCCAGTGGGTTTGGCGACGAGTATGAAGCGAGGGCCAGCCAACGAGAGTGTACAGGTCGCAGTGGTGGGTAGTATATGGGGCTTTGGTGACAAAACGGATGGCACTGTGATAGACTGCATCCAATTTGTTGAGTAGAGTGTTGGAGGCTATTTTGTAAATCACATCGCCGAAGTCGAGGATTGGTAGGATGGTCAGTTTTACGAGGGTATGTTTGGCAGCATGAGTGAAGGATGCTTTGTTACGAAATAGGAAGCCGATTCTAGATTTAATTTTGGATTAAAGATGTTTAATGTGAGTCTGGAAGGAACCAGACACCTAGGTATTTGTAGTTGTCCACATATTCTAAGTCAAAACCGTCCAGAGTAGTGATGCTGGACGGGCGTGCAGGTGCGAGCAGTGATCGGTTGAAGAGCATGCATTTAGTTTTACTTGCATTTAAGAGCAGTTGGAGGCCACTGTCATGACGTTGCCCTCTTTGGGTACAGCGAGCACCCCCCCCCCCTCCCCTACCTCTGCACCAGCCCTTTTCTATGCACCATCCCCCTACCTCCCTGTCTCCTACACTCAGGCTGCTGTGTTCAGAGAGGTCGTAAACTCCTGGAAGAGATTATCTCCTCATGGCCACAGTATAGAGAGAGAGTGAGTTTTCATAGAGAGAACAAAGGAATTTCTTCCACCTCACAGAACTTAAGGTCCGAACAATATTTATGTTCTGGAGAATGTATAAAAGATCGGTGAAGAATCCAGCTACGAAGTGGTCCGTTTGGTACAATTTTGTGAAACTCATGAGAGACAATATGGCCACATTACCATGACGCTGTTTATACAATAGCCTCAGCTATGAGACTTACATCTAATTGTTGTATAAGATGAATGAGTGAGGATGATACTGTTTGTGAAATTGTGTAATGTGATTTTGGACTGTTTAATGAAGGAAACTCCAATTCCCTTTGGAGTTTAACTAAATCAGAGGACTACCCATGAGCACAGTTATGGTCTGGCATCCTGGGACAGGCCCTTTTCTGCTCTTCCGAATAAACCCCCCACCCGGGTTTTCTATCACCAGACCAGCTTACCTCGATAACGAGAGGGACAAGGTTTGAGAGGAGACCGAGCTTACCTCAATTACGAGATGGCTAAAGGTTGCAGACCAGCTTACCTCGATAATGAGAGGGCCAAGGTTTGAGAGGAGACCGAGCTTACCTCAATTACGAGATGGCTAAAGGTTGCAGACCAGCTTACCTCAATAATGAGAGGGCCTAGGTTTGAGAGGAGACCGAGCTTACCTCAATTACGAGATGGCTAAAGTTGCAGACCAGCTTACCTCGATAACGAGAGGGCCAAGGTTTGAGAGGAGACCCAGCTTACCTCAATTACGAGATGGCTAAAGGTTGCAGACCAGCTTACCACAAGAGGGCCAAGATTTGAGTAGAGACCATAAACCTAAGGTTTGAGTAAATGGCTGAATCTTTTAACCATACCACGTGGTTAAACTCTTAGACTATCGATACCGACAGAATAAGAACAAGTCTTTGATATGAATTACTAGTCTGCAGCTAGGAATTCGGAATCATTGAACGCGAAGACCGACAAACGCCGAAACATCTATTCTATAACGACATGAATGAATGTCACTCTGAACTATCCATTCTAACCACGACAGAGAGAGAGAGAGGGCGGACAGACTCTCCAACAGAAAATAACTTCTCAACAGAGATCCCAACGACACACTGAGCGTAAATATATATATTAACTGCAATTGTTCCCGAATGAGTGAGCGTTCATGTGCAAAGGAGTAGCATTTTAATTTTTATAATTATCATTCTGTCTAACAAGCCGCCATACCGGATTAGCCCACTAGGGCACACTCCCACTATCATTTCTTTGTAACCATATCTTGTTTGTTATGCATTTCTGTGCGTACTTAGTTAGTAAATAAATGATTTTAAGACAATTGATGTATGGATGACACATAGTGAAGACTGGGGTCGTGCAGATAACCAACAATTTACGACGTTTGGAATGAGACTAACGTAAGGTAAATAGTAATTCATTAATTCGAAGACTAATTGATCAGATATTAAAATATCTGAAAGTTATTATTATGAAAATTATAACTTTGTAATCTGAATATTTTCCTTGGTGCCCCGAATGCCTAGTTAATTACAGTTACATGATTAATCAGTTTAATCTGATAAATTGATAAATGAGTCTTCAGTTTTAATGATGCCAAAGACACGACACCACGGAAGGAGAGTTGTATGGCATTGAAGCTCGTCTGGAGGTTAGTTAACACAGTGTCCAAAGAAGGGCCAGAGGTATTCAGATGGTGTCGTCTGCGTAGAGGTGGATCAAAGAATCACCAGCAGCAAGAGCGACATCATTGATGTTCCAGAGAAGAGAGTCTGCCCAAGAATTGAACCCTGTGGCACCCCCATAGAGACTGCCAGAGGTCCGGACAACAGGCCCTCCGATTTGACACACTGAACTCTATCAGAGAAGTGGTTGGTGAACCAGGGGGGGCAATCATTTGAGAAACCAAGGCTGTTGAGTCTGACAATAAGAATGTTGTGATTGACAGAGTCGAAAGCCTTAGCCAGTTCGATGACTACGGCTGCACAGTAATGTCTCTTATCGATGGCGGTTATGATATCGTTTAGGACCTTGAGCGGGGCTGAGGTGCACCCAAGACCAGCTCTGAAACCAGATTGCATAGCGGAGAAGGTACGGTGGGATTCTAAATGGTCGGTAATCTGTTTGTTAACTTGGCTTTCGAAGACCTGAGAAAGGCAGGGTAGAATAGATATAGGTCTGTAGCAGTTTGGGTCTAGAGTGTCTCCCCCTTTGAAGAGGGGGAGGACTGCAGCAGCTTTCCAATTTATGGGAATCTCAGACGATACGAAAGAGAGGTTGAACAGGCTAGTAATAAGGGTTGCAACAATTTCGGCAGATCATTTTAGAAAGAGAGGGTCCAGATTGTCTAGCCCGGCTGATTTGTAGGGGTCCAGATTTCGCAGCTCTTTCAGAACAACAGCTATCTGGATTTGGGTGAAGGAGAAGTGGGGGAGGCTTGGGCGAGTTGCTGTGGGGGGTGGAGGGCTGTTGATCGGGGTAGGGGTAGCCAGGTGGAAAGCATGGCCAGCCATGGAAAAATGCTTATTGAAATTCTAAATTTTTGCGGATTTATCAGTGTGACAGTGTTTCCTAGCCTCAGTGCAGTGGGAAGCTGGGAGGAGGTGCTCTTATTCTCCATGAACTTCACAGTGTCCCAGAACTTTTTTGAGTTTGTGCTACAGGATGAAAATTTCTGCTTGAAAAAGCTAGCCTTAGCTTTCCTAACTGCCTGTGTATATTTGTTCCTAACTTCCCTGAAAAGTTGCATATCACGGGGGCTGTTTGATGCTAATGCAGAACGCCACAGGATGTTTTTGTGCTGGTCAAGGGCAGTCAGGTCTGGAGAGAACAAAGGGCTATATCTGTTCCTGGTCCTACATTTTTTGAATGGGGATACTTATTTAAGATGGTGAGGAAGGCACTTTTAAAGAATAACCAGGCATCCTCTACTGACGGGATGAGTTCAATATCCTTCCAGGATACCCGGGCCAGGTCGATTAGAAAGGCCTGCTCGCTAAAGTGTTTTAGGGAGCGTTTGACAGTGATGAGGGGTGGTCGTTTGATCGCAGACCCATTACGGATGCAGGCAATGAGGCAGTGATCACTGAGATCTTGGTTGAAAACAGCAGAGGTGTATTTGGAGGGCAAGTTGGTTAGGATGATATCTATGAGGGTGCCCATGTTTACGGATTTGGGGTTGTACCTGGTGGGTTCATTGATAATTTGTGTGAGATTGAGGGCATCAAGCTTAGATTGTAGGATGGTCGGGGTGTTAAGCATGTCCCAGTTTAGGTCACCTAGCAGCACGAGCTCTGAAGATAGATGGGGGGCAATCAATTCACATATGGTGTCCAGGGCACAGCTGGGGGCAGAGGGTGGTCTATAGCAAGAGGCAACGGTGAGAGACTTGTTTCTTGAAAGATTGATTTTTAAAAGTAGAAGCTCAAATTGTTTGGGTACAGACCTGGATGGTAAGACAGAACTCTGCAGGCTATCTCTGCAGTAGATAGCAACACCGCCCCCTTTGCAGTTTTATCTTGTCGGAAAATGTTATAGTTAGGGATGGAAATTTCAGGGTTTTTGGTGGACTTCCTAAGCCAGGATTCAGACACGGCTAGGACATCCGGGTTGGCAGAGTGTGCTAAAACAGTGAATAAAACAAACTTAGGGAGGAGGCTTCTAATGTTAACATGCATGAAACCAAGGCTTTTTTAGTTTCAGAAGTCAACAAATAAGAGCACCTGGGGAGTAGTAGTGGAGCTAGTCACTGCAGGGCTTGGATTAACCTCTACATCACCAGAGGAACAGAGGAGGAGTAGGATGAGGGTACGGCTAAAGGCTATCAGGACTGGTCGTTTAGTGCGTTCAGAGCAGAGAGTAAAAGGAGCAGGTTTCTGGGCGTGAGATAATAGATTCAAGGCATAATGTACAGACAGAGGTATGGTAGGATGTGAGTACATTGGAGGTAGACCTAGGCATTGAGTAATGATGAGAGAGATATTGTCTTCAGAGATGTTTAAACCTGGTGATGTCACCGCATATGTGGGAGGTGGAACTAAATGGTAGGTTAAGGCATATTGAGCAGTGCTAGAGGCTCTACAGTGAAATAAGACAATATTCACTAACCAGTACAGTAATGGACAAGGCATATTGATATTAGGAAGAGGCATGCGTAGCCGGGTGATCAATAGGGATCCAGTGAGTGGTTGGGCTGGCTGGAGACACGGCGATTCAGACAGCTAGCAGGCCGGGACTAGCAAGCTAGCAGACCGGGGCTAGCAAGCTAGCAGAAGGGCCTTAGAGGGACGTCTCGATGGAGGAAAGTCTGTTTTAGCCTCCGCGTGTGGTGATGTCAATAGACCAGTCGTGATGAATTAGTAGGGTTCCGAGTAGCAGAGGGGTCCAAGTCCAATGGGCAAAATAGGTATAGTGGCCCAAGAAATTGGCCGATGGATCTATACAGCTAACAGTCCAATATGCTCTAGACAGCTAGTGGGCCGCGGCTAGCAGCTAGCAGGCCGCGAATAGCGGATGGGCATTCAGGGGACGTCGCGATGTAGAGGCCAGTTGAGTACACCCTCGAGCAGATTACGTCGTAGTCCAGTCGTGCAGGATCGGCGGGGTTCCGTGCCCCGTACCGGCAGTAGAAGGGGTCCGGGTATTGTAGCCCAGGAGTGGCTGATGGGCCTCTTTAACTAGCTGGGAGAAAGGGCCTAGCATGTGCTAGCTCCAGGCTAATTGGTGCTTCCTCCGGGACCGACGTAAGCCAGTAGACACTCGGATAGCAGCTAGCTAGCTGCGATGATCCAGGTGAAAATGTCCAGAGCTTGTGGTAGGAATCCGGGGATATGGAGAGAAAATAGGTCCAGTATGCTCTGTTTTGAGTCGCCTTGTACAAACTGGCGAGAGCTTTTCGAGCTAAAGGTTAGCTGATGACCGCTAGCAGTGGTTAGCTGACTACTAGCTAGTAGCTAGTGAGCTGGCTAGCTTCTGTTGGGGGATTCCGGATTCGAGGTGAATAGAAATACTTTAGAAAAAAACAGATCCGCACCACATTGGGTGAGGCGGGTTGCAGGAGAGTGTTTTGAAGTTGAGGTGTAGAAAAAAAAAATATATATATACACTGCTCAAAAAAATAAAGGGAACACTTAAACAACAGAATGTAACTCAAAGTCAATCACACTTCTGTGAAATCAAACTGTCCACTTAGAAAGCAACACTGATTGACAATAAATTTCACATGCTGTTGTGCAAATGGAATAGACAAAAGGTGGAAATTATAGGCAATTAGCAAGACACCCCCCAAAACAGAAGTGATTCTGCAGGTGGTGACCACACACCACTTCTCAGTTCCTATGCTTCCTGGCTGATGTTTTGGTAACTTTTGGATGCTGGCGGTGTTCTCACTCTAGTGGTAGCATGAGACGGAGTCTACAACCCACACAAGTGGCTCAGGTAGTGCAGTTCATCCAGGATGGCACATCAATGCGAACTGTGGCAAAAAGGTTTGCTGTGTCTGTCAGCGTAGTGTCCAGAGCATGCAGGCGCTACCAGGAGACAGGCCAGTACATCAGGAGACGTGGAGGAGGCCGTAGGAGGGCAACAACCCAGCATCAGGACCGCTACCTCCGCCTTTGTGCAAGGAGGTGCACTGCCAGCGCCCTGCAAAATGACCTCCAGCAGGCCACAAATGTGCATGTGTGAGCATATGGTCTCACAAGGGGTCTGAGGATCTCATCTCGGTACCTAATGGCAGTCAGCCTACCTCTGGCGAGCACATGGAGGGCTGTGCGGCCCCACAAAGAAATGCCACCCCACACCATGACTGACCCATCGCCAATCCGGTCATGCTGGAGGATGTTGCAGGCAGCAGAACGTTCTCCACGGCGTCTCCAGACTCTGTCACGTCTGTCACATGTGCTCAGTGTGAACCTGCTTTCATCTGTGAAGAGCACAGGGCGCCAGTGGCAAATTTGCCAATCTTGGTGTTCTCTGGCAAATGCCAAACGTCCTGCACGGTGTTGGGCTGTAAGCACAACCCCCACCTGTGGACGTCGGGCCCTCATACCACCCTCGTGGAGTCTGTTTCTGACCGTTTGAGCAGACACATGCACATTTGTGGCCTGCTGGAGGTCATTTTGCAGGGCGCTGGCAGTGCACCTCCTTGCACTAAGGCGGAGGTACCGGTCCTGCTGCTGGGTTGTTGCCCTCCTACAGCCTCCTCCACGTCTCCTGATGTAGTGGCCTGTCTCCTGGTAGCGCCTGCATGCTCTGGACACTACGCTGACAGACACAGCAAACCTTTTTGCCACAGTTCGCATTGATGTGCCATCCTGGATGAACTGCACTACCTGAGCCACTTGTGTGGGTTGTAGACTCCGTCTCATGCTACCACTAGAGTGAGAGCACCGCCAGCATTCAAAAGTGACCAAAACATCAGCCAGGGGGGTGTCTTGCTAATTGCCTATAATTTCCACCTTTTGTCTATTCCATTTGCACAACAGCATGTGAAATTTATTGTCAATCAGTGTTGCTTCCTAAGTGGACAGTTTGATTTCACAGAAGTGTGATTGACTTGGAGTTACATTGTGTTGTTTAAGTGTTCCCTTTATTTTTTTGAGCAGTGTATATATGCGAATAAAAAGATATATACACGGGACATGACAAGACGAGGACAAAAGACGTCTGACTGCTACGCCATCTTGGATTGTACCAGACTGAATTTAATTGTAAAAATCTAATAGGGTCCCCAAATTCAAGGACATGAACATTGTTCCTTAATGGGGAAGGTTAAATGTGGTTTGTATTTTCCAAATACATTTGGAATTTGAGAGTTAAGAGTGATGTCGTTAGAAATGGGGATTTGTGTCGTATGACTTGATTTTTGTCAATTGATTTTCGATGACAAATTAACAAGTATTTAGCTATTTCTAACCTGCTAATTTATTAGATAATTCTCCAATAACAATCATTTTGTGGTTTATGAAATTCGAAAATGTTGCAAGCTATCCTGGCCCTCCATTACCAATACCGTATGTTGTTTTTCATGGCATCATAGGCTATTCTATTTTAGAGCTTTTATTAAAACCATTCCGAATAATTTGGGGTGGGAATAATATATAATTTTACTTATTTTAACTTTATTGGTTATCCCACTGATCATCTAATTTGATACATTTTTTCAATTTTGCAGACAACAATTGAGGACCGAGGCGGAATGAAGGGGAGCATGTATGTATGTTGTTTATTATTTTGTACACAAATAGGCTACTTGCCCTGTCCTTTCCCGTGTGCAGAGCCAACAGAGAGGGCAGTGGGCCCTGATAATGGCTATGAAGCTAAATGCTCTCATGCTAAGAAGTTGGTTTCATCGAAGCCTAGGTCTATGCACACAAATTCCATTGTGCAATGAGTTTATTATTAAACATTGCATTTCACACAGTTTGGCCTCACCGGGCCTCACCATGCACACTGTGGTTAATTTATTCTAATATTCTGAAACATATCTATTCAAAAATGATATTGGGCTCCCGAGTGGCGCAACGGTCTAAGGCACTGTATCTCAGTGCCTTAGACAATGAACAGTCTCTGGTTCGAATCCAGGCTGAATCACTGTGATTGGAAGTCATAGGGCGGCGCACAATTGGCCCAGCGTCATCCGGGTAGGACAGGGAAGGCTGCCATTGTAAGTAATAATTTGTTCTTAATTAACTGACTTGTCTGGTTAAATAAAATAAAATAAAAAGCATAATTCAGTGAAAGAACAACAAATCTTTTCTCATCCTACCATCAATGCTGCAGCTTACATATGTGTTGCATGTATTTCTGCATATCGTGTGTTATAGATATGTGTTGCATGTATATCTGCATATCGTGTGTTACAGATATGTGTTGCATGTATATCGTGTGTTACAGATATGTGTTGCATGCATATCGTGTGTTACAGATATGTGTTGCATGCATATCGTGTGTTACAGATATGTGTTGCATGCATATCGTGTGTTACAGATATGTGTTGCATGTATATCGTGTGTTACAGATATGTGTTGCATGTATATCGTGTGTTACAGATATGTGTTGCATGCATATCGTGTGTTACAGATATGTGTTGCATGTATATCGTGTGTTACAGATATGTGTTGCATGTATATCGTGTGTTACAGATATGTGTTGCATGTATATCGTGTGTTACAGATATGTGTTGCATGCATATCGTGTGTTACAGATATGTGTTGCATGTATATCGTGTGTTACAGATATGTGTTGCATGCATATCGTGTGTTACAGATATGTGTTACATGTATATCGTGTGTTACAGATATGTGTTGCATGTATATTGTGTGTTACAGATATGTGTTGCATGCATATCTGCATATCGTGTGTTACAGATATGTGTTGCATGCATATCGTGTGTTACAGATATGTGTTGCATGCATATCGTGTGTTACAGATACGTGTTGCATGCATATCGTGTGTTACAGATATGTGTTGCATGCGTATCGTGTGTTACAGATAGCGTGCATAGTGTTACAGATTGCATGCATATTGTGTGTTACAGATATGTGTTGCATGCATATCTGCATATCGTGTGTTACAGATATGTGTTGCATGCATATCGTGTGTTAAAGATATGTGTTGCATGCATATTGTGTGTTACAGATATGTGTTGCATGCATGTATATCTGCATATCGTGTGTTACAGATATGTGTTGCATGCGTATCGTGTGTTACAGACAGCCTATGCGTGTGAAAGAGAACATGCTGAAAGGTTTTCATGTCACAGAAAAGCAAATGTTAACCATTTTTCCCATGAACAAATGGAACATCAAATTAGTTCGCCTAAGTCCCTCGTTTTTCTGTAGTTCTACATTATAACTAGATATTGAACTAGGTGAGAGATCTGAAAGCCATTTGTGGGGAGAAATTATTTATTTATTTTCGCCTATCAATAATCCTTGGCAGTGAACTATTGGAAGTAGTCAAACACGAGGGTTGAAACGCAGGTCAGGCTGTCTAACGAATATTAAAATGCGTCCACAACACTGGAGCTGGGGTGAGAGGGGAGCTGGGGGCGTGCACAGGGCATGTGAAGGCGTGGGCGGGTGGGCGGGTGTGTGCAAAAATTATAATAATATGCCGGGATTTGCAGATGCTAACGTAAGATGAGAACGAAAGGGTCCTTTACATTTTGAGGATGTTTTCTTCTTCTCTTGTCTCATGGTTACCAAGGTAGCTGACGTCTAATGTAGGCCTACCTACACCTTTTCGATTATTTTCTATTCCATTGTAGGTATACCATTTTATCAAGTTAAGTGAACATGTTATTGTTTTGATTACTTAAAAAATAAAACATTCTATTGGATTCTATTTCAAAACTCTATATATTAAATATATTCACGATTTCAGTAGCCTATGTTTGCCCCTCTGGATTATTGAAACAGGTCACACTCACACCATGCAGGATATAACATTTTTCATCGCCGTCTTCTCATTAACTTCTGGAGTGGCAGGAAAAGAGTTTACGGCGCGGTCAGTATGGTAATGGCGAGGCAGGCGAGCACAAGAAATCTTTGGGGACAAAATAAACGTATATTTCATTTGTGCTGTCACGCGGTCGCTCGCTTTGTACCCGTAGTGCACGTGTTTTGCCTGAATATTCATATTTTAGAGAAGTTACCTCAAAGGCAGGGATTTGATTGAATCTGATAGAGAAAAACATATTAGGCAGGAGACTCTATTCGTGTGTGTGCTTGTACGTGTACGTGTGAGATAGAGAGATAGAGAATAGAGAGAGGGAGAGAGGTTTTCACCTAACCGAATTTTTCCAGTTGGAACTCTTCTTTTCAGGCTGCAATGGAAAGACTCATTAGTTGTCTATATGTACCCTGTAGAACCGAATTTGTGTTAATAGATAACAATCGCAAGTACGTCTCTACAGGAATACATGGGCTACTGAAATCCCACGTATGTCAAGATAATCGTCTGGTCAACCCTCGCTTCTATCCAGTAGGTTATAGCTGCATGCAGTGTTATCCGGAATAATAGGGCACGAATAGCATACATCTCAGAAGAAGTCTGTGTGCAGCATACACAGTATGTGTTCAACCTCCACATAAGTAACCTAGGCATTGCCAGGACGTCCCTAGGCCTATATTGTGTACAGTAGGCTATCTGGAAGCAAAGGGCTACTACGAGTATTCGGTCCGTACCAGTAAACATTTTTTTAAAACAGCGATCGTTTAAAGCGGACTGGTTTACTGCGTTTTACAGCCCTATAAAACGCCTCAAACATCGCTGCCAAAAGTAATAGAAATGGCGGGCGCGGTCTACACATAAACAAACCATAAACATCTGCCCTGTTATGTCATTTTCACCTGCTCATATAAGACTAAAAGAAGGCCACTACCGCTACATTAGATGATGATTAACAGGTGATTGACCTCGTATTATAACCCTTGTTAATATAATCTTATTATAATCCATCCCTAGTATGTAGTAGGCCATACATTTATAATATATTTATTTAATATTAATATTTAATATTTCTATATTTAATATGATTATTATTAACTCCATTGACTCACAAAGGTTACATTGATTATGTAGGTCTACTGTCCTGTGGTTTGTGGTGTCGTGCATAATTGAAGGCATGGAATTACCGCCACTGACAAACTTAGCCAGCAGTTAATGACAGTATAATAGTACCTGTAAAGCGTCTGTGGCAACGGATAGTCTACCAGACATAATTGTCAGCTTATCTGCAATGATTTACTTTGCTGAACACAACAGTGGATAGAGTTTGTAATGGACTTACTCCCCCATCTAGGTCTAACATCAAATTAATAACCATACACGTACACTTAGACAACCACTAGTGTTGATGGAGATAAACCTACGATTGGACAAAACGTCCCTACGAGTCATTTCAGGGCAAGTAAAGCTGGTTTCATCAACATTGCAGCCTTATGAAGATTTGTATTCAAATGCATACGTCTCTAAACATGAAGAGAGAGACAGAGACTTCAATGCAATATCCAATAATGACAGTGATATAAACATTAGAGATATACCATCATTAAAGAATATTTGCCTTCCCTTGTGTCCATTGCACAAGATAGCAAAGTAGGCCTATTTGACAACTATGAATGCTTTTGAAAAGTAGTAATGCATTTGAAAAGTATTTGGAATGCTATGTTTGAAAAGTCTCTCAGAATATTTACGAAGTGAAGTATTGACACAGTTTTTAAAGTTCTCAAATGCAAAGCAAAATACTTATTGTGTGGTTACTTCACTGATACGGTACCCATTTGGTGTCCACCTTCTTCTCATATGAGCCAAGCTCAGTTCTAGTTTTAAAAACAAAATCATAATTCGAAATACTATGTGAAAGTGAATTTTATGCGTAATTTGTTTAATCTATTTAGGATTTGGCCAACATTTCGTGTTGGATTATTTTATATTTGAGAAGGCAGCATCATAATATTCTTAGAGAGGGTCAGAGGCCAACTTTCTGTGATTTAGGCAGGCCTAACCATTATTGTTTACTGCTATTATTATTGTAGGCTATTTCTACCTCTGAAAAAAATGATGCTAATAATAGAACTATAATGACACTGTGTAATTCACATAAGAAGGGTTTGTGTTGCAATTTTTGCTGCAATATCAATGACATTGGTAACACAACAAGGGAGAGAGTGAGAGAGAGAGAAATTAAAATTGAATTTAGAGAGAGGGAGAGAGAGAGAGAGAGAGAGAGAGAGAGAGAGAGAGAGAGAGAGAGAGAGGGGGAGAGAGAGAGAGAGAGAGAGAGAGAGAGAGAGAGAGAGAGAGAGAGAGAGAGAGAGAGAGAGAGAGAGAGAGAGAGAGAGAGAGAGAGAGAGAGAGAGAGAGAGAGAGAAAGAGATTATGCACACAATGGCGACCGAAGGTATGTTTCAAAACCTTTGGTTCCTTATCCGGGGACTAGCTCTCACTCTGCCATTGGGCCGTGGGGTCACGTGGTAAAACTAACTTTACAAGGGCTGCTCGCAAGTAGGAGGGCTATATGGAGCAGAAAAACGACAAAGCTAGAAAAATAAATTTCCACTGCAGAAATTAATGATCATGAGCTCGTATTTGATGGACTCTACCTACATTGATCCGAAATTTCCTCCATGCGAGGAATATTCACAAAACAGCTACATCCCCGAGCACAGCCCCGAATATTACAGCCGCGCCAGGGACCCTGGCTCTGGTTACCAGCATCACCATCAGGAGTTATACCCTCCACGGGCGAGCTACCAAGAGCGCCAATATAATTGTGCAAGCATCCCTGAACCTGACACGCAAAAGGGACATGGACTACCCCATTCTGCGCACCTGCTTGCAGGGAAAGGGCAGCCATCCTCATGTGAGACCCCACAGTTACCCATGTCCCCCTCCACTCCACCAGCTGCATCCTCCGCCTGCAACCAAGCTACACCGGAGCATCCAAACAGCTCAGCCTCCTCCAAGCAGCCCGTGGTATACCCATGGATGAAGAAAATTCACGTCAGCACCGGTAGGCAACTTGTCTGTGTTTGTCTGTTCCCTCTCTCTACACTCTCCTACTCCTTTCTCTTCCTTTCCCTCCCTTTATCAGTGCCTCTGACTCCCATCTCCTTCCCAGCCCCTGCTAAGATAGGGGAGAAGCCTTTGAAATGGCACATTTGAGTCGGATTTACGACTCGGCGTCGGTAATTACACCCGCCATAAATTTTATAGCAGAGGTATACTCTGGGCAGCCGTATCACCATGTGGCTTCTGCTGTTATGTATGTGCGGGATGGAGAGAAGAGGGGGAGAGATGAACAGAAAAAAGACTGCGCTTTGGAATCTTGCATTAATAATTTAGTGCATACTTGGATGTGTGTCCCCTCATTATGGAGAAATAGTCAAGTTCTTAACTTCCCATTTCTATGATTTCTAATATCATAACTAGCATATCTAGCCATTCCTTCTGCCCTGCCCATCATATGTCTCAGTTGAGGGCACTATTGTTTACCCACTCCTTCCCCCCTTGTCTTTCTTTCTCTCTCTTTCTCTCTCTCTCTTTACTTCTTCCCCTTTACAGCGAACCCGAATTACAATGGACCGGATTCCAAGCGGTCTAGGACAGCCTACACTCGACAGCAGGTCTTAGAATTGGAGAAGGAGTTCCACTATAACCGCTATTTAACTCGACGGAGGCGCATTGAGATAGCCCATACATTGGTTCTCTCCGAACGACAAATCAAGATTTGGTTTCAGAACCGCAGGATGAAGTGGAAAAAAGACCATAGGCTTCCTAACACCAAAGTGAGATCCTCCACCACGGGCGTATCCTCCGGGTCCAACGCAACCTCATCAGCCGGCGTTGTCGCCACTTCCTCGGCCACTGGTAGCATTACTCCCGATGAACTGTCCGGAGTAGAGGATGGCGAGGATATTACAAGGTTATAAGGCGAAAAGAAAACCACTTCAAGAAGGGGAATAGAGAATGACTGATTATTTATAGTATATTATATATTTTGTTTTCGTAGGTATTTGTGCGGTTTCATTTAAGTCCAAAGTTATATAAAATGCATGTTATATAGCATGGATTTATACGAATACTGATGGGTTATTTTTACGTGACACAGGGTTTAAGTTATTTAATGCTGAATCAAGATGATGTTTTTTTATGAGAAAAATGTTTTGAATGAAGGAAAATAATGTACATTTTATCTAACTGTTATTGTGAGCCATTTGTTTGCCCTACCGCCCAAGTTGATATGCACAATCTATTTATTTCAAGCTCAACACTGGAAGAATATCATTATTAGGCAATCATAGTTATTTTTGGTAAAAATGCTGGAACGTACCGATGGAACATTGATCTTGAACGCATATGTTTAGGATTATAACAAGGTGAATTAGCTCCTTGCTTTCAGAAACAGGATTTTTAATTACAATCTAGTTTGTGGTGTGTTTAGCAGATTATTGTGAAATGCAATACACAGAGTTTAGTGTATTTGTGATAATCATATTGGTCAATAAAACAGTGAGTGTACTAGTTTTACGCCCGTTTGGATCGATTCATTCATGGCCAACAGAGTGCCTATTGTTTTGGTGACTGTGGCTATTGATGTGGTGGCCGTTATATAAAAATGGTATAGTCACAATTTACCAAGTTCTTTATTGATGGTTCAGCCTAACAACGCGTTATTTGTTTGGCAATGTTTAGCTTTAAATTGTTTAGCCTATGCCAAATATGATACTGACGATTTGAAATGTTCCTTTAGAATCGTTCTCGAGGTAGGCACGCGTATACAGATCCACCGTTCACATTCCCCCCCAATCCAATAATAATCCATAATTCTACTCCAAATAAAGGGTTATGGCCTGGCTGCATGCATCATATTATCCTACGTGTAGCTCATTAGTATCAAGGACATTCAATTAACTTGGCAAGCCATTCAACCAGGCCCTCAACCATGCCCCCTCAGATTATACTGACTGGCTGGAGCCCTGCTTCCTGCTCATTACTGATCATATAGCTCGGCACATACCTTTTGGAAATCAATTTCATATTGCCAAAATAGGACACATAATCAGTTGTGTTGATGGTATATGGATTCCTATTAATTCATTGTTTTGTATATTCATATTCATACATATTCATATATTCATACATATTCATATTCATCATATTCATACAAAATATTGTATTCGGATTATATCTACCAGCAAGACCTGTTGCCTCTTAAAAATATGCATCCAGATTTTCCAAGATGATCTTGTATAAAACAATAGTTTGGATAATAGTGTTTTATATGCGTGCACGTAGGCCTTCTCAATATGCAACAATTTGTACCGTATATACAAAGGAATGTTAGTTGTAAGGTTTAGATGTTCACCAATTGTCATTCGTATAATAGTCTATGTTTGTTGCGCCCTGAGACCTCCCCCGTCAAAGTGAAGAATATGCTTTTAAAAAGTAGCGCTTGAGGCAACGTCATCGTCACCTCTGCTCTTGGTAAGTATAGCCTATACTGCTCAAGCATCGTGGGGGAATTTTCGATAGGCCTATGGCAATGTTGTGGACGTGTTGTCCCCATGCACTGTAATAATACATAGGATAGTCATATTGCGCCTTTGATCTTATGTAGGCCCTAGCCTTATGTAGGCCCTAGCCTTATGTAGGCCCTAGCCACAAAACAGGCCGTCCAATTAACAGTTCTCCAAAACGAATTTCATTGTAGAATAACTTTTTCTTATTCTGCTCAAAATGTTGTGCAAAAACATGCAATGTTTGAAAAGAACGCAATAGTTTGATAGATTATTTAAACTGTGTGACTTGAATAGAAATGATAAAACGGCTTGCTAGGTGGGGGGCAAAGAGCACAAAGGGAAGAGGTATTCTAAACCATCAATCTTAGCGCCGCAGAGTAAAGAATTATTTGGGTCTGAATATATTCATTTGGCAACAGCCTCTCTCAGAAATAAACCCAAATTGCTAACTAGTAATTTTACGAAACAAAACTATCAGGGCTAAAAAGGAAACTTAACACCGTGACGTGGACATGACTTTGGAAGGGCAGTTTGAACGCCCGTAAAGCCCTAAAACATGCAGAATTCCAGTAGCATTTATATAGCTGCCTGGACAATTGAGAGAAATTAATATATAGCTACGCCAGAGTCTCACCATCCCTCCAATCTCTTTCTAGATCCTGTCGCCTCCATGTAGCGAGGCTGAAAATTTACTTTATTGAAGTTTGGGATCAACCGCGAGAAGGCCGAGTTCAGTCGGAGGACACATTTTCTGTCCCATTAGGTCCGTTTCAGCCGGGATGGTCGACCTTTGCAACCCCCCGTGACCTGACTGGGTCTCTATACTTGTACCTTCTGTGTGTGCCCTCGTAGGTCGTCCCCGGTCCTTGCGTGGCCTCGTCAGGGCTCTGGACTTTCTTTGTGTGTTTTTCTACTTGAGGGGCCGGTAGAAGGGCACCTCTGAATGTGTTGCTCTTTTGTTGCTCTCAGTGGTGACCTGGGAGTGCGGTGAACTGTCGGTCACTTCTCTTCCATTGTGCGCCCTGTAGGACCTAGACCCTTTGTAGGACATCCTACAAATTTGAGGGACTTCCAAGCGGTTACTTCGGAGCTTTATGATCCGTCTGCATGTGAGTGTTACTCATGTCGAATGCATTATTACCTTTTTATATCAGAATTATGTACATAACAAAAATACTTTTGTTGTGCATAGCTTCAATGTAATCTCGCGAGTACATGTTCGAGGATAGTAATTCAATTTCAATATGATTCAATTAAGGATTAGTAGACCTAGACCTATGTATATATGCACTTTCCGGCTTAAGCCTAACTACATTTACCATTTCAAATGCAATTTTGTTCCTGCACATGCCTTTGATTCTTACAATAACATAACCAGTTCTTAAATAAATAAAAACAAATGTTTTAACATATAGATTTTTTAATCCATATGCTGTTGCTATCATTTGTAGGCATATTGTGTATTTTATTACAAACTTTTGTACTTCATGCAAAAACCTATCTTTGCAGTTGACTGAAGGTCAGTTTACGATCTATGGTCAAAGTGGGCCTACGAATATCTTGACTTAATTCTCTCTCACCATATGTCAGCATCAGAGATGCTCATTAGAAATGCTGCCGGGAATCTCCATGCAATATATTACATGGCAGGTGTGTTTCATAGAACTGTATTAGGAAGTATTCCCCTCTTACAGTTTGAACATTTGACTTTCTCTCAGATTCATCTCCTTATAGACATTTAGGCTATGATGTGTTACAGTATGTATTTGTGTGGGTAACAGACTACATAGTGACTCGTAATCACTATATTAGTGAGGCGGCAGGTAGCCTAGTGGTTAAAGCGTTGGACTAGTTGGACTAGAAACCGATAGGTTGCACGGTTGAATCCCCGAGCTGACAAGTTAAACATCTGTCGTTCTGTCCCTGAACAAGGCAGGTAACTCACTGTTCCTAGGCCGTCATTGAAAATAAGAATTTGTTCTTAACTGACTTGCCTAGTTAAATAAAGGTAAAATATATATTATGAACTGTATTTAGAGGATTGACGTTCAAATGGACTTTTTAGAATTATTAAACACAAAATAGTGTTTTTTCCGAATAGAATGAACGATATTTAGATAATGCTTTGAATTGCTCCCAACGAGATATTAAACCTACTGCAGTCTATATGGCACAAATAATGTGTTTAGCATATGGGCCTACAAAATGTTTCTGTAAGCAATTAACACAAAATATCACGCGATATTTTATATGATGCATACCACATTTTATAGGAATTGAAATATTTTGGCTTTCGGTGCAATTTTATGAAACACTGTAGAACCCCTGTAGAACCCCGTAGAACCCCGATAGAACCCCGTAGAACCCGTAGACCCCTTGTAGAACCTGTAGACCCCCTGTAGAACCTGTAGAACACCTGTAGAAACCCATTTCCAGTTAACTTACTTTTCAATGGCCTGTAGTATTCGTACAACCCTTTCAAGCTAACATGCAACTATTTTTCTTTATCTGTGTGTCGCATATTGGAGTTCTTACACGTATAGGCCTATTCGTTATAAAAATGATTAGTGTAGCCTAAACTTGGACCTCTGTAGATTGTGTATAGCTCACGAATTTATAGCGAAACCTAGCTACATCTTGCATCCGGAATTTGACATTAAGGGTGAAATACGGTTACACCTTCCTCTGAGGGGCTTCTTCTGAGCATGCAGTCAACAGCATCTAGTTAGCCACCTCGCCACTGACCTCATGGCCTGAAGATGCCTGGAAGTTACAGTATGTGACAACGTTAATTTTCACGATGTCCAATATTATTTGAGTAAACACAATCAGCATAAAACACGTTATTGTTTCACTTCTGACTATAATTTAATTGAGTCATTGTACTTTGTGACACAATGCGAAAAGACACGGTCAATTGAAGGAAAATATTATTGATACTGCACAGAAATGATGGAGAAAGTTTTTTTAACAGACATTCTCTCGGGACTTAAAAATGCAAGCTGTCCCATCACACACCAGCTGCAACCTAATGTCTATTCAACTTGATTTGAAAACTTGATAACGAGTTTCAGCTTTCTATCAAATCTACATTTGAATGTAATTACTAAGAAAACTAATTTGAACGTAGAAAATGTAAATAATGATGTGGGTTTACATTTAAAGGAATTACGCACTAGCTCAAATTAAATGTTTTATTTACTTTGTAACTAGCTCCAGGCTAAGATCCGTCTTTTCAGAAATTGTTTATGTTCGTTTATTATTTATTTGTTTAATTGTCTAACTTCATGTCATTTATTTCAATTGGTGTGATTAATTCCCCCAAAATAAATAAAGAATACGTTGCATTTGTACAAATGTAGCCTATAGTGATATTTATTTCTTAAATATAATGATTTGATAACATTCCTGCAAAAGATAAGCCATTGTGAATCTTGTCTCTTCAAAGTATTTAGAGAATATTGAGAATTTTTCTCTCCATGTGATTCCAGGGAATAGAGGCGAACATTCCACTCTAGAATGTTGATTTATGGCAGGCCTTTGGCAAGGCGTCTCTCTCTCTCTCTCTCTCTCTCTCTCTCTCTCTCTCTCTCTCTCGCTCTCTCTCTCTCTCGCTCTCTCTCGCTCTCTCTCTCTCTCTCTCTCTCGCTCTCTCTCTCTCGCTCTCTCTCTCGCTCTCTCTCTCTTGGCTGACAGTAAAACGAAAACAAACTAGTATTAAATAGTTAAAATAAGTAGAAAGCATGTAACGAAGTCACATTCATCCATAAATCCCCCAAATAAATCAACAGTTGTGATGATCATTGTGGTGATAACTCATCTGTGCCTATTTTGAGATTTATGTTAGTAATGGATTATGCTTATAGCAACATTTCCTCTTCTTAGATGAGTGTCTTGTAAGACAAAAGGGCCATATCCAGAGTATTGTGATAGGGGTAAGCTAGTCTGTTTAAATGGCAGCCATGGCAGCTGCATAAAGGCGCTGAGTTGAAACAGGGTTCACGTCACCATGTTCCAGGGATAGGGGGAATAGGGCGGCTCACTCTCACGTTGACCAGAGGAGAGGAGGACGCGTCATAAATCCGTAAATCTACTCTCGCGTCTGTCGGATCTCCACCAGAGGAGCAGATGTGTCTGTCCTGTGTGCTTCTGCGCGCGCGCGCGCGTGTGTGTGTGTTAATGAATAGTATTAATGAATTAGTTACAAGTAAAGTTACCATCCAAAGCGCAATATTATAAATATTATAAGCACTTGAAGCTGACAATAGGTTGCCAAAATGTTATTTCTTTACCATCATGGGATTATTCATAATTTAGGTAATTATAGGCCTACTGCAATTACTTATAAAGCATTGATAAACATTCGTGTAGCATAATATAACATTTACCTACATTTCAGCCCCTGGTAACAGGCAAGTGTCAGAGTATTGAGCTATATACACTCTTAGAAAAAAAGGTGCTATATAGAATCTTAAAGGTTCTTCAGCTATCCCATAGGAGAACCTGTGGAAGAACCCTTTTTGGTTTCCATGTAGAACCCTTTCCATAGATGGTTCTACATGGAACCAAAAAAAGTTATCCCATGGAGACAGCCGAAGAATCCTTTGGGAACTATTTTTTCTAGAGTGTAGGACATTACAGTCAGTGGATGGACTGAATAAACTGGGCTTTCTGAATTATAAGGGGAGAGTGATTAGTTACAATAGCAAGAGAGCTACTGGTAACTTTGTGTCCTCACTAGTAAGCCCAACAGAAATTTAATTAATATGATTTGATTAAATAGATTTCTCTGGACAATGTAACAGATTTGGCACGGGTCCTCAGGTCCTCAAAAGGTTCTACAGCTGCACCATCGAGAGCAGCCTGACTGGTTGCATCACTGCCTTGTATGGCAACTGCTTGGCCCCCGACTGCAAGGCACTAGAGGAAGGCCCTAAAAATTGTCAAAGACTCCAGCCACCCTAGTCATAGTCTGTTCTCTCTGCTATTGCTTGGCAAGCGGTACCGGAGCGCCAAGTCTAGGTCCAAGAGACTTCTAAACAGCTTCTACCCCCAAGCCATAAGACTCCTGAGCATCTAGTCAAATGGCTACCCAGACTATTTGCATTGACCCCCCTCCCTCTTTACACCACTGCTACTCTCTGTTGTCATCTATGCATAGTCACTATAATAACTCTACCTACATGTACATATTACCTCAACTAACCAGTGCCCCCACACATTGACTCTGTACCAGTACCCCCCTGTATATAGTCTGGCTTTTGTTATTTTACTGCTGCTCTTTATTTACCTGTTACTTTTATCTCTTATTCTTATCTGTATTTTTTTGAAACTGCACTGTTGGTTAAGGGCTTGTAAGTAAGCATTTCACTGTAAGGTTGTATTCTGTACCTGTTGTATTCGGCGCATGTGACTAATAACATTTTATTTGATTTTGATTTGATCTGATACATTTCCAAGGTGTTGTATCATTCTCAGCAGCCATCAGTTCTTGTCATCTCTCCAAGTCTATGCACTAGGGCTAGGCCCATCGAATCAGTTGGGAGGGGTGGTGGACTACCAGTTGCATTCACTGAGTGTTCTGTAGGCTATCCAGAACTCAATGGTTCCAATTGCATTGTAGCAGAGACATGAATCATGAAAATACTCCATACATTTTTTTAGTCAGTGTTGATGTCCAGTATATTGCCCCACCACCTGGAAATGTTAGGGAATAACGGGACTGTTATTATGCTCAAATAGTTTATTAGGTACACCACCCCGTTCACGAAAAAGGTCACTCTTACAGACAGTGAGCCACGTGGTCATGGCTTACTATAAAAAGCGTGGTATGATCGTCGGTGCCAGGCGCGCCAGTTCCAGTATCTCAGAAACAGGGTTTTAAAAAGTATATATATGGGGGGGGGGGGGGGGGGGGGTCTTGGATGGTTGAGAGGAAGCTCTCGGGGGAACTGTGGTGGGGATCTTGGATGGTTGAGAGGAAGCTCTCGGGGGAACTGTGGTGGGGATCTTGGATGGTTGGTCGGCTGGCGGTTGAGAGCTTGGGCCGGTGGCCGATAGGTTCCTGGTTTGGGCCCCTGTTTTGATTTGGGTGGGAGATCTGTCGACGGGAGACGGTTAGATTAGTCAATATAATGTAAATGTTGAGTGGCTTCACTGCATGTAGTTTGTATGTTTTAATATTCTATATATACATAAATATTATTATTATTTTTTTTTTTTAAAGAAGAATTTGGCTATCAGGATTTGACATAAACAGCATGAGTACATCCCCCATCCTGCCTGGGGTCAGCGGTACAGACTGGTTGCGGTGGTTTAATGGTGTGGGGAATGTTTTCCTGACCCATGCTAGGTCCCTTGATACCAACTGAGGAACGTTTCAATGCCCCGAAGAAAGGCTGTTCTGGAGGCGAAGGGGTCCTACCCGGTACTAGATGGGTGTACCTGATAAATTGGCCAGTGAGTGTAAATTTAACAGTATAACAGTACTACAAGAAACAGAGCCCTGCCTAACATAAGGGGTCCCTAATGTAAACTGGATCTTGTTCCTCCATTGGAAAAGCCTACAAGACTGTCCCACTTTAGCTACTCCATGCTGTTCTACTTTAGCTACTCCATGCTGTACTACTTTAGCTACTCCATGCTGCCCTACTTTAGCTACTCCATGCTGTCCTACTTTAGCTACTCCATGCTGCCCTACTTTAGCTACTCCATGCTGTCCTACTTTAGCTACTCCATGCTGTCCCACTTTAGCTACTCCATGCTGTCCTACTTTAGCTACTCCATGCTGTCCTACTTTAGCTACTCCATGCTGTCCTACTTTAGCTATCTATGGTTGGTAAAAAAATCTTATCAAATCAAATGTTGGTCACTACACAGATTTGCAGATATTATCGCAGGTGCAGCGAAAAGCTTATGTTTCTGGCTCCTACAGTGCAGTAATCAGGCATGTCACAAGAAAGAGCCATCGTACCTAAACTTAACCTTTTGAGTTGTTTCTATTTTAACCCTGTAACCATGCAGAATTACTGGGTCAAAAATGAATGAGTCAAATCCCGAAGTGAAACTTTGAATAACAATACATACATAATCCAAAAAGTAAAAAACTGTAAATTAAGAAATATCAGAATGAGCAATATCAGAACAAGCAATGTCAGAGTCCGGAATGTAAATATTTATATATACAGTATATACAGTATATATATACTATCTATATATATATATGTATAAATAGTGGGTTTAGACAGTATGGACAGTATAGGAATAGAAAAGGTTTGTACAGCAGTAGTTATATAGGATGAGCCATGACCATAGTCCATACATATAAAGTGGGTAAAACACTGTAAACATTTTTAAAGTGACCAGTGTTCAATATCTCTACATACATTCGACAGCAGTCTCTAAGGTGCAGGGCAGAGTACCTGGCAGTGGCCAGCTAGTGATGGCTGTTCAGCAGTCTGATGACCTGGAAATGAAAGCTGTTTTTCAGTCTCTCTGTCCCAGCTTTGATGCACCTGTACTATCTCCGTCTGCTAGATGGTAGCAGGGAGAACAGACTGTGGCTCAAGTGGCTGAGGTCCTTCATGATCTTCTTGGCTTTCCTATGACAACAGGTGCTGTAGATGTCCTGGAGGGCAGGCAGTGTGCCCCCGGTGATGCATTGGGTTGACCACACCACACTCTGAAGAGCCATGCAGTTGCCGTACCAGGCGGTGACAGAATGTTCTCGATGGTGCATCTGTAGAAGCGTGTGAGGGTCTTAAAATGACTGAATTACAAAATGTAAACATAATATTGGCAGCTTTTTATTTTATTTTGATGCACTTGTACATAGTATGCACATTTACATCACAATTTGTCACATTGCATTATTTATGACAGTTGTATAACCTTAACAACAAAACAGAAAAAAAATCTGTCACTGATCTTACCGTGTCCTTTGCGGGTGAGATTCCCATTTGACTCTTGCTCCACCTCCCTCTATTATGTCACACCAATGAAGTGATGTGATGTTGATCATGTGGTGTCTCTGCAAGGGCTTAGTAACAATAGTTTTGATTTTCACTTCTCAGACCAAGAAATAAACGTGTCAGGATTAAGCGGTTCCAGTTTATATAATGTCCCACTTTTTGCATTTCTGGCTTCTGTAATCTCTTTTATCCCAACACATGATACATTTCTGAAATCTTCAAGATAATAATATAACAACAAAGTGTGAATTGAATTGTAATTGTGGTACAATTGGAATGTAATAATGGTGTCCCAGTTTATCTAACCTGCTGTCCCAGTTGACCAAATGCGGAAGAAAAATTTGGTTTTGGCTCAGCGTACACACATGGGTGTGTCATGCCTCATGTGAATATGATACCAACATTTGTCATTTTTGTGTGATTAACAACTTGAGGATTTCAGAAATAAATCATTTGTTGGGCTAATACTGTATGTTGGATAGAGGATGAAGGAGGTTTCAGAAGATTGAAATGCAGAAAGTGTCCCACAGTTTCAGAATTCACCCTGTATCGTGTTTTATCATGTGTTCCAGAATTTGGACATAACAATTTTTAAGTTATATACAATAGAAACGTATTAAAAGAGCAGAGAATCATTCCCAAAATAAGTGTGCGTAAAATAGAACTTCCGTCCGTGCTACATTTTGGGACGAAAATGTAGCACTCCCAGCACTCCTCTGAATGGACTGGATGTTCAATTTATGGTATAGGCCCAAGAGAGAGATATACAAATGAAAGGTAATGTCTATTGGACACAAACCAACATGCTAATTTCCCCAAATTTCATGTTGGCCAAGAAAGACAAAATAGCCAGTTTTAATCTGTTGCTTTAATGGGTTATTTAAGAGTTGCAGCCAATGTAGCTATGGTGCAGGGGTGGAATGGGACCAGAAATTGGCCCTGGCATTTGTAACACACCAGGCCATTTTGTTCCTGGAGGTACCCACACTGGCCGATTTTTTTCCTTGGGGCCCGATTATTAGTTAGATAATGAGAAAAAAAAACAAGCTTGACAAGCACACTAAGCTAAAAATGGACCAGCCTATGGTTGAATGGCGGGAACCCTGTTACAGAGATTTTCCACCCAAAACCACTCCCCTTTCCTGGGATATATAACAGCAAGAAAGTGGTAAATGACGTGAAATGGAACTGTTAAATGATATGCAGTGTCTAAATCTGGATTCTCTATAGTCTCTCTGGTCACTGCATGGTGATTCATCAAAGCTCAGGGTGGTGACTGACAGCCCATCTCAGTATGTAGACCTATCATCTCATCATGGTAACCTTTGTTATTGTTACAGGTAGACCTACATTTGCTGCAGCAGCCTATTCTACATAGCCTTACTCCACCTCAAGAATTGCATTTGGCGAAAGGCTCGGCACACGCATACTCAGGCTGACTGGCTATCATTCAGGCAAATGAGAAATAATTGCACTCACGCTATCCGGAAGGCCAAAGTTAGTTACTCTAAGGAGAAGTTCTCTCTCTGTGGGCCTAACCCCAAGAAGTTTTGGAAAACAGTTAAAGACCTGGAGAATAAACCCTACTCCTCACAGTTGCCCATGTCCCTTAATGTTGATGATGTGGTTGTTACTGACAAGAAGCATATGGCTGAGCTCTTTAGTCACCACTTCATTAGGTCAGGATTGCTATTTCACTCAGCCATGCCTCCTTGCCCGTCCAACATTTCCTCATCTCCCACCCCTTCTAATGCGACTATCCCCGATGCTTCTCCCTCTTTTTCCCTTGCCCTGCTACAAAGTTTCTCCCTGCAGGCAGTCACTGAGTCTGAGGTGCTAAAGGAGCTCCTTAAACTTGACATCAAAAAAACCTCTGTGTCAGATGGTTTATACCCTTTCTTCTTTAAGGTTGCTGCCCCTATCATCTTATGAAGCCTATCTCCAACCTTTTTAACCTGTCTCTCCTTTCTGGGGAGGTTCTCATTGCTTGGAAGGCAGCCACAGTTCGTCCTTTATTTAAAGGGGGAGATCAAGCTGATCCTAACTGTTATAGGCCTATTTCTATTTTGCCCTGTTTATCAAAAGTGTTGGAAAAACTTGTCAATAATCAACTGACTGGCTTTCTTGATGTCAATTGTATTCTCTCGGGTATGCAATCTGGTTTCCACTCAGGTTATGGATGTGTCACTGCAACCTTAAAGGTCCTCAATGATGTCACCATTGTCCTTGATTCTAAGCAATATTGTGCTGCTATTTTTATTGACTTGGCCAAAGCTTTTGATACGGTAGGCCATTCCATTTTTGTGGGCCAGCTAAGGAGTATTGGTGTCTCTGAGGGGTCTTTGGCCTGGTTTGCTAACTACCTCTCTCAAAGAATGCAGTGTATAAAGTCCAAAAATCTGCTGTCGCAGCCACTGCCTGTCACCAAGGGAGTACCCCAAGGCTCAATCCTAGGCCCACGCTCTTCTCAATTTACATCAACAACATAGCTCAGGCAGTAGGAAGCTCTCTCATCCATTTATATGCAGATGATACAGTCCTATACTCAGCTGGCCCCTCCCCGGATTTTGTGTTAAATGCTCTACAGCAAAGCTTTCTTAGTGTCCAACAAGCTTTCTCTACCCTTAACCTTGTTCTGAACACCTCCAAACAAAGGTCATGTGGTTTGGTAAGAAGAATGCCCCTCTTCCCACAGGTGTTATTACTACCTCTGAGGGTTTAGAGCTTGAGGTAGTCACCTCATATAAGTACTTGGGAGTATGGCTAGACGGTGCGCTGTCCTTCTCTCAGCACATATCAAAGCTGCAGGCTAAAGTTAAATCTATACTTGGTTTCCTCTATCGTAATCGCTCCTCTTTCACCCCAGCTGCCAAACTAACCCTGATTCAGATGACCATCCTACTCATGCTAGATTACGGATACATAATTTATAGATCGACAGGCAAGGGTGCTCTCGAGCGGCTAGATGTTCTTTACCATTCAGGCATCAGATTTTCCACAAATGCTCCTTATAGGACACATCACTGCACTCTATAATCCTTTGTAAACTGGTCATCTCTGTATACCCGTCGCAAGACCCAAGACCCTCATGCTTATTTATAAAACCCTCTTAAGCCTCACTCCCTCCTATCTGAGATACCTACTGCAGCCCTCATTCTCCACATACAACACCCGTTCTGCCAATCACATTCTGTTAAAGTCCCCAAAAGTCCCCACATTCTGTTAAAGTCCCTGGGTCGCTCCTCTTTTCATTTTTTCTGCAGCTAGGACTGGAACGAGCTGCAACAAACACTCAAACTGTACAGCTTCATCTCAATCTCTTCATTCAAGACTCAATCATGGACACTCTTACTGACAGTTGTGGCTGCTTTGTATGATGTATTGTTGTCTCTACCGTCTGTACCTTTGTGCTGTTGACTTTGCCCAATAATGTTTGTACCATGTTTTTGTCCTGCTACCATTTTGTGTTGCTACAATGTTGTTGTCCTGTTGTGTTGCTACCATGCTGTGTTGTCATGTGTTGCTGCCTTGTTATGTTGTTGTCTTAGGTCTCTCTTTATGTAGTGTTGTGTCTCATTGTGATGTGTGTTTTGTCCTATATTTATATAGTTTTTATTTTTATTTTATCCAAGGCCCCTGTCCCAGCAGGAGGCCTTTTGCCTTTTGGTAGGCCATCATTGTAAATAAGAATTTGTTCTTAACTGACTTGCCTAGTTAAATAAAGGTTAAATAAAAAATATATTAAAAAAATACTACAATAATATAAAGACCAAATACACATCTGTTTTACCCATCTCTATCTGGCTTTTGGGGGTCATCTTATTTTTTTACTGTAAGGATGTTTTTACATTTTTATTGCAGCTGCAGAGTTTTAAAACACTCCTATATCGTTGCTTTAAATCTTTGCACGAGCGAGCACTCTCTTGCAGTTTTTCTCTTTCTCCATCAATTCCATTCAAATTGCATCCCAAAATTACAATCCTGTTCAAGATTGATATATAGGCCTATATATAGATGTCCTAGCCTACCTCTTTCAGGTAAGACATTCAATGCAGTATTAGCCTTATATTTAGCTAATGAATGCTGGGCTAAGCATAATAAGTTTCTAACTTATAGCCTCTGTCTCTTGCGCTATACACACACAGCTGTGCTCCGCTGGCCTCCCTGTAAAAAAGGCTCCTTAGCTCTTGGAGTCCCATTCAGGAAAAGCTAGACTAGAAGAGCTTGCTTGACTTTTTTTTCCTTTTCATTTCTTATACCAATAGACTATTCGAGGATACAGAAGGCAATAGACCTCACGGGTAGTTTGAAACCAGAGTGAACACACAATGGCGGTAGGCTATAACAGTTATTGAGTCAGACCCATAACATTCAATCCTCATGAATAGAAGTGAAAGCCTTCTGCATCTCAATCTAGTCCAATATTATTCAAGGATATCATTAGAATGATGAAGATGAGGACAACAAAACATATTTCATTTAACTGTTGAAAGCGAGGAGGGAATGAAGCAACACTAGAGAGAGAAAGTAGGCTAATAACATTAAGGGAAATATTATGAAAAATTGTAGGCCTCATGTGATGCACTGGAATCACATGAACTCTCCCTGCTATATCATGGTTTGAACGATGTGACTAATTCCAGTCCATATAATACAGTATAATACAATAGAATACAGTACAGTAATACAGTTCACACTCAAAAAGATTAGCCTACTGAAGCTTGTTTCATTTATTTACCCAAGAGAGCATAGCTAGGCCTATATCTATGGGCTTTTATGTTTTTATGTCATGTGTAATGTGCAGTAGCCTATATACACTACATGATCAAAAGTATGTGGACACCTGCTCATCGAACATCTCATTCCAAAATCATGGTCATTAATATGGAGTTGGTCCCCCCCTTTGCTGCTATAACAGCCTCCACTCTTCTGGGAAGGCATTCCACTAGATGTTGAAACATTGCTGCTGGGACTTGCTTCCATTCAGCCACAACTGTATTAGTGAGGTTGGGTATTGATGTTGGGCGATTAGTCCTGGCTCGCAGTCTGCGTTACAATTCATCCCAAAGGTGTTCGATGGGGTTGAGGTCAGGGCCCAGTCAAGTTTTTCCACACTGATCTCGACAAACCATTTCTGTATGGACTTCGCTTTGTGCACAGGGAGCATTGTCATGCTGAAACAGGAAAGGGCCTTCCCCAAACGGTTGCCACAAAGTTGGAAGCACAGAATTGTCAAGAATGTCATTGTGTTCTATAGCATTAAGATTTCCCTTCACTGGAACTAAGGGGCCTAGCCCGAACCATGAAAAACAGCCCCAAACCATTATTCATCCTCCACCAAACTTTACAGTTGGCACTATGCATTCATCAGTCCAGAGAACCAATGGCGGCGAATTTTACACCACTCCAGCCGACGCTTGCCATTGCGCATGGTGATCTTAGGCTTATGTGTGGCTGCTCAGCCATGGAAACCCATTTCATGAAACTCCCGACGAACATTTATTGTGCTGTTGCTTCCAGAGGCAGTTTGGAACTCGGTATTGAGTGTTGCAACCGAGGACAGACTATTTTTACGCGCTAATTCTCTTCAGCACTCGGCAGTCCCTTTCTGAGCCGTTGTTGCTCCTAGACGTTTTCACTTCACAATAAAAGCACTTACAGTTGACTGGGGCAGCTCTAGCAGGGCAGAATTTGACAAACTGACTTGTTGGAAAGGTAGCATCCTATGACAGTGACCTGTTGAAAGTCACTGAGCTCTTCAGTAAGGCCATTCTACTGCCAATGTTTGTCTATGAAGATTGCATGGTTGTGTGCTCGATTGTATACACCTGTCAGCAGCGGGTGTGGCTGAAATAGCCAAATCCACTCATTTGGAGGGGTGTCCACATACTTTTGTATATCTTTTTATTGAACCTTTATTTAATAGGCAAGTCAGTTAAGAACAAATTCTTATTTACAATGACAGCCTACACCGTCCAAACCCGGACGACGCTGGGCCAATTGTGCGCCGCCATATGGGACTCCCAATCACAGCCGGGTTTCGAACCAGGGTGTCTGTAGTGACGCCTCTAGTACTGAGATGCAGTGCCCTAGACCGCTGTGCCATGATATATATGATATAATGTGTCATATAGCCTATGTATTGGATAACGACACAATCATTTGGGCTTTTTTTTTCATTTGCCCAAAATGCCAGATGGCCAGTCCGCCCCTGCTATGGTGTATTGCAGAAGGAAGTCGCTTATGTGCATATAGTTCAAGACAAGAACGCATGTTGGGAGGAAGTAAATTGACAGTGTCTTTTCCTTTTCCTCACTTATGAAGTGTTCTTATGAAGTGCTGAGTGCAGCAGCTAAGTCTCTGGTCCTTTCATTTCACTCTGCATTGTTTACAGCAATATGGGGCACCGGGCCATAAATCTCCCGCCCGAGCCGCCGAGACAGGACTATTTGTATGCACCGTTTTAACCGACAACATCCTCTGCCCATTAACGTCCTTCCCCACGCTCTCGGTCTCCTCTTATCTGCCCGAATCGAGCTTTATCCGCCGAAAACAAATTCGCAGATTCATGGCATGGTAGCTTTTTCTTGAAAAGAGCACTGTAGAAAACAGTGCGTTTTTGGAACAAAGGGGTTAGGAATGTTATTTTTGCTGCAAGTCTAACATGGTATACATGGAAAAAAATAAAATATCTTTGAGTGGAAATGCTAGTGTTGTGCGTTTGGTATATATTTTCTGAAAAATCGCCCATGTTTATACAAGTCTCCATATTCTGCCTGTTTTCATATAGGCTATGGGAGAAATATTTTATACAAGTATTTTTTATCGATGTTTTCCTGTTTTTGTCAGCCACCAAACCAAGAGAATGCAGAAGGCAATATGTTATACACCAACTCAAGAGCAGGGTAAGAGAGTGCAGAAGGTAAGGGGGGTTGTAAAAGGGGTTGACACCGGCGCCCGCTTTTGTGGAGAGAGAAAAAAATGATTTATTGCCACGCGAGCGGTTCAACCAGAGTTCACTGAGAATTGTGATGTAGGCGCGCGGAGGAGATAAATTATTGTCTTGCTGAGCTAGTATATCACAGATTCTATATCCAATGGGCTACAGGCGAGTGAGTGTGCTCAACGGTTTGAGGCAAAGAAAACAAACGGAATGTAATTACTTTAGGCCTGATTTCTCCTCTCCAGATAAAAGGACTGCCTGATGCTACATGTATACAAGAGGATGATGATGATGATAATGATTTAATAATAATAGCGTTATGCTGATAATTATCATACTAATCATAATACCAATAGTGTAAATCTAAATTGATCATTTGTGAAGGAAATTAAAAAGTGCATTAAATGCACATGAACCTCAAATAAACCTATCGAGTTCGGTTATTAGTATAATTTACCCATGTTTTAATTTATCCCGGGTTATGGATTGAATCTTCTCGCATTCAATGCACACTCCAACCAAGTCATATTTCATGTAAACTGCACCAATGTCCGACCTGTTATGTGCATAATGAAGGCCTCTATCTGACAAGTTATGTGACAGCAATTCACTGAACTCTAAATAACAAAAGTTCTTAAAACAAGATTGATTTTGGAAGAACAATTGGAAAGGGTAAGAACACAACGGGCGTCTTCTTATGTTATAAGGCTATTTTAATGTAATATGTTAAAGAACTGCATATATATATGACTTTGTATGTTTACACCGTCTTATTATAGACGTTAGTGAGATGGACTTATTTGTCCCAATCTCATATGATCTGAAAGAAATGTAGGCTAAATTCTCTCTCGTCGAGAATGCATTCTTAGGCTCTGAACATGACGGGAACACTCTTCTACGACCCATAAATCAATTTAGCCGGAATTCAAGTGGAGTAATTTGTTTATCCTGGTTATCACTTCGTGCTCTCAATAAACAATTGGTGTTGCCGGTGTTAACAAGTGTTGTGCCGAAAATCTCCCCACTGCCAGATTTCTCCCTCCCCCTTCGCGTTCTTCATTGCTGCGACTTGCTTGCTAGTTGAAATTTCTGCTCTTCACTCCGTTGTCAGTTTAGCCTACATTTCACTGATCTTAGTAGCAGAAGCCATTTTTGTCTGCAGTTTTCGGTTTGTCTATTTGTTTCACGTGTATGTGGCGGTTATAGCTCGTATAGCGCCTGCGCCCGCCCGCACCCACATCCGCGCCCGCCCATGTCGTCCGTACCTAAATCCGCTACTGATTTGTATTAGTCTATGAATAAATGTCTTTGCCAATATTCGTTATCTCTCCCATGTCTTATTCGACTAGTAAGGATAATAATTCAGCCATAGTTGTTCTGAAATGTTTATTGCTTGCCAACATTTTACTCCCTCATGTATGGTTAATATAACACACATACATTAATTATTATTTTCGGTTGCATATCCTGACGTAAAGTTTGTTCTATAGAAAGTATTTGACTTTTACGTGTGCCACAGAAATTATTTGACTCTAGCCACAAAATTAAGGAAATTAGAGAGAGGGGGGGGGGGGGGGGTTCTGGCAGGGGGGAGTGTTCTGGCAGGAGGGAGATTTTCGGCACAACACCGGAAATTCCATCTCTGCCCCTCATGCTATTCGTGTTGTTCTATTGCATTCTAAATTATGTCATGTATTTCCTTTCATCATTTGTTCTTACAATAATGATAAACATGAGATGATCATGTTGATATTAAGATAACTTATTGGAGTGAGTGTGTGAAGTGTGAATGCAGGTTTAGGGAGTGAGGCTGCTCTTGTGGCGGGGCTAGGAGGAGGGTGACCGGAAGAGGGATTAAATCAGAGTGGTGCTGGAGAGGGTGAGTCGTCCCTGTGCTGCTGAGACATCTACTGGAGGATTCTCCTCAACAGCGTTGGCGTATTATATTAGATACATAGGGGTACTGTAGGCTATACTTGTGGTAAAAGGCCTATAGAATTCAATCAGCTTTTCGAAATAAATGCAGTAGCCTAATGACGTCAGTGGCCCACTGTATACGAGGGTCTATGGCACTGCCATGTACACATATATTTGGTGTATATTAAGCTAATAATATTTTACATTATTACATTATTATAATATATTTTGTAATAGCCTACAAGTTTAAAAAATGTACCCTAACAAATTTCGTTAGTAGCCTACACTGTATTGCCTCAGTGTTAGCTTTGGGTTCATATGGCGACAGGATGTCATTATTCGACTACCTCTTTGTCTGTTCGTCCATATACCACACAGGTTTAATCAATCGAAAACTTCTCTGTATTATGAATGTTGCTGGACAGAGCGAACACATCCATGTTGCAATTGATTAGTGAAAGCAGATAAACAGACATTTGAGGTAAAACTACTATTATTTACGATATTCTTTTCGTTATCTTTGTGTGGCAATGATTTTCAAAACCCTTTGTTTTACCACTTCCATTTAATATATCAAGTCGTTTGCTTATAGGTAAGTAATTACGCTAATAACTCGGGTAGTTTATTCATTCAGTGCATTTTCATACAACCAGCATACGTTGTATGCATAATCACGTGCAAATAGAATAAATAAATATACAAAAAGTGAGTTTTAAGCCCATGCACTGTAGTCTATATCTGGAAGATGTAAGAACACAATTCACAATGGTTGATCATCATTTTTAATACAGTAATAGTTATGTTTCAACAAACAGCACACTCATATTAAAATTACACATTCAGTCAAAAATATATTTTTTAATATTTTGTGATAGCATTGATATGATCAAGGTAGCCTTACATATCATTCCTTCAAATAGGCTACTCAATCAATAGTTTCCAATAAGGAGCATTGCTATAACGTACCAGGAAAGTTCAAGAAACGAAGTAACTTTAATTGCGCTGGGTTTTCCTTCGAATATCTTCCCACTTGTGGTAGGCCTACTCTGTAAATAACAAATAAATAGATATTTAGGTCCAAATGATCCGTTCAGTGTGTGCCTCTCTGTCTGTCTCTTTCTCTGTCCTGCCTCTGTCTCTGTCTCTGTCTGTCTATTTCTCTGCCCTGTCTGTCTCTTTCTCTGTCCTGTCCTGTCTCTGTCTCTGTCCCGTCTCTGTCCTGTCTCTTTCTCTGTCCTGTCCTGTCTCTGTCTCTGTCCAGTCTCTGTCTCGTCTCTGTCTCTGTCCTGTCTCTGTCTCTGTCCTGTCTCTGTCCTGTTTCTGTCCTGTCTCTTTCTCTGTCCTGTCTCTTTTTCTGTCCTGTCTCTGTCCTGTCTCTGTCTCTGTCTCTGTCTTGTTCTGTCTCTATCCTGTCTCTTTCTCTGTCCTGTCTCTTTCTCTGTCCTGTTCTGTCTATGTCCTGTCTCTGTCCTGTCTCTGTCCTGTCTCATTCTCTGTCCTGTCTCTGTCCTGTACTGTCTCTGTCTCTGTCCTGTCTCTGTCCTGTCTCTTTCTCTGTCCTGTCTCTTTCTCTGTCCTGTCTCTGTCTCTGTCCTGTCTCTGTCTCTTTATCTGTCCTGTCTCTGTCTCTGTCCTGTCTCTTTCTCTGTCATGTCTCTTTCTCTGTCCTGTCTATGTCCTGTCCTGTCCTGTCTCTGTCTCTGTCCTGTCTCTTTCTCTGTCCTGTCTCTGTCCTGTCTCTTTCTCTGTCCTGTCTCTGTCCTGTCTCTGTCTTGTCTCTGTCTCTGTCTTTGTCTCTGTCCTGTCTTTAGCTCATCTCTGTCCTGTCTCTGTCTCTGTCCTGTCCTGTCTCTGTCCTATCCCTGTCCTGTCTATGTCTCTGTCCTTTCTCTGTCTCTGTCTTGTTCTGTCTCTGTCTTGTCTTTGTCCTGTCTCTGTCTCTGTCTCTGTCCTGTCTCTGTCCTGTCTCTGTCTCTGTCCTGTCTCTGTCTCTGTCCTGTCTCTGTCCTGTCTTTGTCTCTGTCCTGTCTCTGTCCTGTCTCTGTCTCTGTCTCGTCTCTGTCCTGTCTCTGTCTCTGTCTGTCTCTGTCCTGTCTCTGTCTCTGCCTCTGTCCTGTCTCTGTCCTGTCTCTGTCTCTGTCCTGTCTCTGCCCTCTCTGTCTCTGTCCTTCTCTGTCCATCTCTGTCTCTGTCCTGTCTCTGTCCTGTCTCGTCTCTGTCCTGTCTCTGTCTGTCTCTGTCCTGTCTCTGTCTCTGTCTCTGTCTCTGTCTCTGTCTCTGCCTCTGTCCTGTCTCTGTCCTGTCTCTGTCCTGTCTCTGTCCTGTCTCTGCCTCTGTCCTGTCTCTGCCCTCTCTGTCTCTTTCCTCTCTGTCTCTGTCCTCTCTGTCTCTGTCCTGTCTCTGTCTCTGTCCTGTCTCTGTCTCTGTCTCTGTCCTGTCTCTGTATCTGTCCTGTCTCTGCCCTGTCCCTGTCTCTGTCTCTGTCTCTGTCTCTGTCCTGTCTCTGTCTCTGTCCTGTCTCTGCCCTGTCTCTGTCTCTGTCCTGTCTCTGTCTCTCTAAAACGTCATACTGATCATGTACTGCTATTGTTCTCTTACTATTCATATTTTCTGATTGGTTGTTTTCATCCGTAGGTTAAGAAGAAATAAACGCGTATTGCTATGCTGCCTGAAGAATCGGAGTGGGTCCCTCGGTCGCCATTAAGTTCCTTTCAGACTATTGGAGGATAGCTGCACGTGACTTCACAGTTTATCCATCTGGTTATATTCAATACAGTCTTACATCTTATTCAAAGTAATTTAAGTTCGGTGTAAAGCTATATATTTATCATGCAAAAGTGCATTCCTTCCCAACTTTCAGGTCATATCCATAGTTTTATTTATCAGAGTAAATTTGAAGTGCACCCTGCTATATCTATGGACCACCACCAATCCCCCATATGTCATCTACAGGGCTACTACAACAATGCAACCGAACTTGCTGGATATGGCACTGGACACAGAAGAGGCCACGCACCACAATTCAGAGAGATCCCACTCTTTCATCCTACTGTCACCTCTTCTGCTTGTGTCAGCTGCACTCTGTACCTGTCTGACCCATTCTGAGGCCCCCCTGGCCCGGTGGATACCCGCCATGGTAAGGCAAAGCTCTCTTCAGAGGAAAGAGGTGCATTCCACCCACCCCTTTGCCTCTCACCAAGACATCTCTTCCCCTGGATGACAGAAACTTGTCAAAAATGCAATTTCAAAATGTGGAGGGGGGTTAGGCCCCTGGTTTGATCAACTCCTTATCATTTATGTTAGTTCACAACTGTATTACATTCAATACTTTCCTCCTAAGTAGGTCAGATATCCAGGGGTAAATTGGGATTATAAATCCTGCACACAATACTGACAGGACTGTTGTAGCACATGTGACACTGAAGGTGATTGTTTCCAGTGGTGGTCTCACTCTTTAAGTGATGCGTTGAGTTGACACTGCCATGTGTAGATTTTATTAATGCACGTGTCAGATGTTTCCCCTCCTAGTCTTTGTCTTTAGAAGGGGGGAAGATGTAACACAAGATGTAATTATGCCTTGTCATGTCTCAGACACTTGCAGTACAGCATTACTTTTAAATGTTCCTTTTGTCATTCAGTGTGCTGTCATAACGAGGCTGGTGGTCTCCTAAGTAGAGGAAGACATGGAAAAAGACGCAGAGATGGAGGGAGAGACGGAGGGAGGCGAGAGCGTTCACCAGCACCCAGCTAGTGTTGCTAGAGAAGGAGTTCTACTTCAGGCCCTACCTGTGTCCACCCCGCAGGCTGGAGATGGCTGCAGGCCTGAGGCTCACCGATCGGCAGATCAAGATCTGATTCCAGAACCGACGCATGAAACACAAGAAGGACCATAAGGAGGACGGTGTCATAGAGACTGAGACGCCAAACCATCCTTCTCTACCACCACACACGTTGTCCTCCCTCAGCCCAAGGTTCTCTATTGATGTTGGGTACTCAGTTCTTGTCTGGTGAGAGCGCCTAAATCTCCAACCCTCCTCTTCATAGATTATGATCGGACCCCTGCTCTGGTTGGTTTTAACATTAGAAATGACAGTGAATGGTTTTGTGTTTCCTCCATGGACCTTCCCCATCTCACCACCATACCTGCACCTGTCTCTTACTGTTGTAGACAGCAGTTGTTTGTCCACAGGTCTCTCAGAACCTTCCTCAGGGCACAATGATGCACACCTATCCTCTTATGACATCAGCGCACGCTTCAAACGTCACGGCTGCCCCCTAGAACCTCCTACTCACCTGTGAGAGTAGGCCACAACGCTAACACCTAGATTGTGAGTCGAAGGGCTCAATTCAATCAAAGCAGCATTGTAGACGTTACCTTTCATTCAACGTTTTGATAGCGGCTTCCTGAACAAGGCATAATTATTACCTGTAGGGTATCCTGAGTATCCCTGGGACTAGGTTTCTATTCCAAAGCAACCACTACTGCCCCATCTGTTGCTATTCTATTATTATACCTTGTGGCAGATGTAACGCATGATGTACTGTACATAGCATACCAGTAATCTTTTGGCATAATTGACCTGATTTAGCTTATAGCAATAAACTCCTCAAATACCTTCCGCTGGTATTACTGTACTGTTTCGCATGTATATGTTTTGAACACATTCATTTAGTATTTTCATGTGTCAGATAATTGACTTGTGGTTGTCATCTATGTAAATCGTAGAGAAAATAATTTTACTTTGCTATAGTTGTTAGACGTTATGTTCTGATCGTGTAAGTAACATAATTTACTAGCTATCAATTTAGTATTTTCAAGACCTCTTCCTGTGTCAAATACATGTGGCTGTTGTATCTGTAGATCAGAGGGAGAGGAATTTGACTTTGGCTGTAGGTGTCATGTGTTAGGTCTTGTTTCATGTGTTCTTACCATGTTCATAGCTGTTTATATGTGTAAGTTGTTTATATGTGTAAGTTGTTTATATGTGTAAGTTGTTTATATGTGTAAGTTGTTTATTTGTGTAAGTTGTTTATTTGTGTATGTTGTTTATATGTGTAAGTTGTTTATATGTGTAAGTTGTTTAAGCTAAGTGTGAAAACGCTTGCTTCTAGCAAGCATATGTTCATACTGAATGAAGTTCTATTTTTGCTATGTATGTATTTGCATAAACTAAAATACGTTTTTGATACTGTTCTTGATTATTTTAGATGTTTAATAAATGCATTTGTGTAAAATCAATATCAGTGGAATCCTTATCTTCATTCATTTCTTATCAGAATGACTTCATTCTCTAACAGCATTCGATTGAGTTGAAAGAGCGTATGCTACTTCTGGAAAACAGGGTTTGTAATGAAATGAACCCATTCTGTAGAATAGATTCAATAACAACTCTGTGATATTATGTTTTCATGTTACACAATCTCTGGAAACAGCTTCTCTCTGGCGCCTGCTTCCTAGCTACCGTACATTAATCATGGAGACAAGGTAGCGTTACCAGCCATCCAATCACAGGCTCTCAACTCAACCCTCTCCTTTTCAATTGGCTATTCGAAGCAGTGCAAGCTGGGACTAACAGGCTTAGAGTATTGGTTGCTTGGCTGAGCACCCTATAGGCTACAGCACCCTATAGGCTACAGCACCCTATGGGCTACAGCACCCTATAGGTTACAGCACCCTATAGGCTACAGCACCCTATAGGCTACAGCACCCTATGGGCTACAGCACCCTATGGGCTACAGCACCCTATGGGCTACAGCACCATATATTCTACAGCACCCTATGGGCTACAGCACCATATATGCTACAGCACCCTATGGGCTACAGCACCATATATGCTACAGCACCCTATGGGCTACAGCACCATATATGCTACAACACCCTATGGGCTACAGCACCATATATGCTACAGCACCCTATGGGCTACAGCACCATATATGCTACAACACCCTATGGGCTACAGCACCATATATGCTACAACACCCTATGGGCTACAGCACCATATATGCTACAGCACCCTATGGGCTACAGCACCATATATGCTACAGCACCCTATGGGCTACAGCACCATATATGCTACAACACCCTATGGGCTACAGCACCATATATGCTACAGCACCCTATGGGCTACAGCACCATATATGCTACAACACCCTATGGGCTACAGCACCATATATGCTACAACACCCTATGGGCTACAGCACCATATATGCTACAGCACCCTATGGGCTACAGCACCATATATGCTACAGCACCCTATGGGCTACAGCACCATATATGCTACAACACCCTATGGGCTACAGCACCATATATGCTACAACACCCTATGGGCTACAGCACCCTATGGGCTACAGCACCATATATGCTACAACACCCTATGGGCTACAGCACCATATATGCTACAACACCCTATATGCTACAACACCCTATGGGCTACAGCACCCTATGGGCTACAGCACCATATATGCTACAACACCCTATGGGCTACAGCACCATATATGCTACAACACCCTATGGGCTACAGCACCCTATGGGCTACAGCACCATATATGCTACAACACCCTATGGGCTACAGCACCATATATGCTACAACACCCTATATGCTACAACACCCTATGGGCTACAGCACCCTATGGGCTACAGCACCATATATGCTACAGCACCCTATGGGCTACAGCACCATATATGCTACAACACCCTACGGGCTACAGCACCATATATGCTACAACACCCTATATGCTACAACACCCTATATGCTACAACACCCTATGGGCTACAGCACCCTATGGGCTACAGCACCATATATGCTACAACACCCTATGGGCTACAGCACCCTATGGGCTACAGCACCCTATGGGCTACAGAACCATATATGCTACAACACCCTATGGGCTACAGCACCCTATGGGCTACAGCACCCTATGGGCTACAGCACCCTATGGGCTACAGCACCATATATGCTACAACACCCTATGGGCTACAGCACCATATATGCTACAACACCCTATGGGCTACAGCACCATATATGCTACAACACCCTATGGGCTACAGCACCATATATGCTACAACACCCTATGGGCTACAGCACCATATATGCTACAACACCCTATGGGCTACAGCACCATATATGCTACAACACCCTATGGGCTACAGCACCATATATGCTACAACACCCTATGGGCTACAGCACCATATATGCTACAGCACCTTATGGGCTACAGCACCATATATGCTACAACACCCTATGGGCTACAGCACCATATATGCTACAACACCCTATGGGCTACAGCACCATATATGCTACAGCACCCTATGGGCTACAGCACCATATATGCTACAACACCCTATGGGCTACAGCACCCTATGGGCTACAGCACCATATATGCTACAGCACCCTATGGGCTACAGCACCATATATGCTACAACACCCTATGGGCTACAGCACCATATATGCTACAACACCCTATATGCTACAACACCCTATGGGCTACAGCACCCTATGGGCTACAGCACCATATATGCTACAACACCCTATGGGCTACAGCACCATATATGCTACAACACCCTATGGGCTACAGCACCCTATAGGCTACAACACCCTATGGGCTACAGCACCATATATGCTACAGCACCTTATGGGCTACAGCACCATATATGCTACAACACCCTATGGGCTACAGCACCCTATGGGCTACAGCACCCTATGGGCTACAGCACAATATATGCTACAACACCCTATGGGCTACAGCACCATATATGCTACAACACCCTATATGCTACAACACCCTATGGGCTACAGCACCCTATGGGCTACAGCACCATATATTCTACAGCACCCTATGGGTTACAGCACCATATATGCTACAACACCCTATGGGCTACAGCACCATATATGCTACAACACCCTATATGCTACAACACCCTATATGCTACAACACCCTATGGGCTACAGCACCCTATGGGCTACAGCACCATATATGCTACAACACCCTATGGGCTACAGCACCCTATGGGCTACAGCACCCTATGGGCTACAGCATCCTATGGGCTACAGCACCCTATGGGCTACAGCACCATATATGCTACAACACCCTATGGGCTACAGCACCCTATGGGCTACAGCACCCTATGGGCTACAGCACCATATATGCTACAACACCCTATGGGCTACAGCACCCTATGGGCTACAGCACCCTATGGGCTACAGCACCCTATGGGCTACAGCACCATATATGCTACAACACCTGTAGTAGGCTTTCAGGCAAAACAGTTTCTACTTGTAATTACACAGAGAGTGTGTGAGAGAGAGAAAGGGAGGGAGGGAGAGGAGGAGAGAGAGAGAGAGTGTGAGCGAGAGAGAGAGAGAGAGAGGGGGAGAGAGAGAGAGAGAGAGAGAGGGGGAGAGAGAGAGAGAGAGCGTGTGTGTGTGTTACGATCGTCTAATGAATTAACGGACCAAGGCGCAACGTGCGTAGAGTTACACATGTTTAATCAAATGAAACTCACAAAAACAACGAAGAATAAACGAAACGTGAAGCTCAAGCAGTGCTCACAGGCAACTACACAGAAACAAGATCCCACAAAAACCAGTGGGGAAATGGTTGCCTAAATATGACCCCCCCCCCCCCCCCCCCCCCAGTCACACCCCGACCTAACCAAAATAGAGAATAAAAAAGGCTCTCTATGGTCAGGGCGTGACAGTACCCCGGCCCAGACCACGGGTCCAGCCATGGAGCCGGGTAGAACGCCGTGCCCGGACTGGGCCTCGGTGCAGAGGGGGACCCCAGCCATGGAGCTGGATTGAACGCCGCACCTAGACTGGGCACCGGCGCCGAGGAACGCTCCGGTCTTGGAGCGGGACTGGACGCCGTGCCTGGGATGGGCACCGGCGCCGAGGAAGGCTCCGGTCTTGGAGCGGGACTGGACGCCGTGCCTGGGCTGGGCGCTGGCGCAGAAGGAGGCTCTGGCCTGGACGCCGTGCCTGGACTGGGCGCTGGCGCAGAGGAAGGCTCCGGTCTTGGAGCGGGACTGGTCACCATGCCTGGACTGGGCACCGGCGCAGAGGAAGGCTCCTGCCATGGAGCGGAACTGTACGCGTGCCTGGACTGGGCACTGGCGCAGAGGAAGGCTACGGCCATGGAGCTGGACTGGACACCGTACCCGGACTGGGTACCGGCTCAGAGGGAGGCTCCTGCCATGGAGCGGGACTGGACGTCGTGCCTGGACTGGGCATCGGTGCAGAGAAGGGCTCCTGCCATGGAGCTGGAGGTTCTGGACCGTGGACCGTCGCAGGAGGTTCCGGACCGTGGACCATCACAGGAGTTTCTGGACCGTGGACCGTCGCAGGAGGTTCCGGACCGTGGACCGTCTCAGGAGGTTCCGGACTGTGGACCGTCTCAGGAGGTTCCGGACTGTGGACCGTCTCAGGAGGTTCCGAACTGTGGACCGTCTCAGGAGATTCCGGACTGTGAAACGTGGCCGGAAGCTATGGACTGGGGACCGTCGCCTGAAGCTCTGGACTGGGGACCGTCGCCTGAAGCTCTGGACTGGGGAGGCGCACTGGAGGCCTGATGCGTGGGGTCGGCACAGGTGGCACCGGACTGGTGACACACACTTCAGGGCGAGTGCGGGGAGCAGGCACAGGACGTACCTGACTGAGAAGACACACTTGAGGGAGAGTGCGAGGAGCAGGCACAGGACGTACCGGACTGGGGACACACACTTCAGGGCGAGTGCGAGGAGCATGCACAGGACGTACCTGACTGTGAAGGCGCACTTGAGGGAGAGTGCGTGGAGGAGACACAGGACGTACCGGACTGGGGAGGCGCACTGGAGGCCAGAAAATGGCTCTCTATGGTCAGGGAGTGACAGTGTGAGAGAGAGAGAGAGAGAGAGAGAGAGAGAGAGAGAGAGAGAGAGAGAGAGAGAGAGAGAGAGAGAGAGAGAGAGAGAGAGAGAGAGAGAGAGAGGGAGAGAGAGAGAGAGAGAGAGAGAGAGAGATACAGTAAATGCCAGCAGTGTTATCAAATCAAATCAGACTTTAATTTGTCACATGAGCCGAATACAACAAGTGCAGACCTTACCGTGAAATGCTTACTTACAAGCCCTTAACCAACAGTGTAGTTCAAGAAGAGTTAAGAAAATATTTACCAAATAAACTGAAGTAAAAAATTATAAAAAGTAACACAATAAAATAGCAATAACGAGGCTATATACAGGGGGTACTGGTAATGTGCGGGGGTACAGGTTAGTCAAGGTAATTTGTACATGTAGGTAGGGGTGACTATGCATAGATAAGACACAGCGAGAAGCAGCAGTGTACAAAACAAATGGAGGGGGGGGGTCATTGTAAATAGTCTGGTGGCCATTTGATTAATTGTTCAGCAGTCTTATGGCTTGGGGGTAGAAGCTGTTACACTTTCTGCGCACAGATCCCGATTACGTGATCATTTCCCTAAACAACCGCTGAATTGCAGGGCTCCAAATTCAAAAATATTACAAAAAATATTTATAATCATGCAATCACAAGTGAAATATACCAAAACACAGCTTAGCTTGTTGTTAATCCACCTATCGTGTCAAATTTTGAAACTATGCTTTACAGAGAAAGAAATCCAAGCTTTTGTGAGTGTATCAATCAATGCTACAACAGCTAGCCCCAAATTAGCATGGTCACGAAAGTCAGAAAAGCAATAAAATTAATCGCTTACCTTTGATAATCTTCAGTTGTTTTCACTCATGAGACTCCCAGTTACACAATAAATGTTATTTTTGTTCGATAAATATTACTTTTATAACAAAAAAAACGCCATTTGAGTTGTGCGTTATGTTGAGAAAACTACAGCCTCGTTCCGGTGCTGAAAGGCAGAAGAAAATTCCCAAACGTATCAGATACAAAAATATTACAAAAAATATTTATAATCATGCAATCACAAGTGGAATATACCAAAACACAGCTTAGCTTGTTGTTAATCCACCTATCATGTCAGATTTTGAAAATGTGCTTTGCAACGAAAGCAATCTAAGCTTTTGTGAGTGTATCAATCAACGCTAGAACAGTTAGCCTTATATTAGCTTGTTTAGCTTGGTCACGAAAGTCAGAAAAGCAATTAAATTAATCACTTACCTTTGATAATCTTCAGATGTTTGCACTCACGAGACTCCCAGTTACACAACAAATGTTCTTTTTGTTCGATAAATATTACTTTTATAACAACAAAAACGCCATTTAGGTTGCGCGTTATGTTGAGAAAACGACAGCCTCGTTCCGTTCAACGAAAATTCCAAAAAGTATCCGGAATGGTCGTAGAAACATTTAAAAATGTTTTTTATAATCAATCCTCAGGTTGTTTTTAACAAACACAGTCGACAATATTTCAACCGGACCGTAACCTATTCAATAATAGAGAAAAGGAAAATGGAGAGCTCCCCTCTCGCGCGCAGGAACTATTCAGAGGACACCTGACTACTTTAAAAAAAATCTTGTTCATTTTTCAAAATAAAAGCCTGAAACTATGTCTAAAGCCTGGTCACAGCCTGAGGAAGCCATTGGAAAAGGAATCTGGTTGATACCCCTTTAAATGGAAGAAAGACTGGCCAGGAAACACAGATTTTAAAAAATATATATCACTTCCGGGTTATATTTTCTCAGGTTTTCGCCTGCAGAATCAGTTTTGTTATACTCAGAGACAATATTTTGACAGTTTTGGAAACTTTGGAGTGTTTTATATCCTAATCTGTAAATTATATGCATATTCTACGATCTGGTCCTGAGAAATAGTCAGTTTACCTTGGGAACGTTTTTTTTTTTTTTTAAATGAAAAAATCTGACCCCTAGCGTCAAGAGTTTTTAAGGAGCCTTTTGGTCCTAGACTTGGCGTACCGGTACCACTTGTTGTGTGGTAGAAGAGAAAACAGTCTATGACTTGGGTGACTGGAGTGTCCGACAATTTTTGTGTCTTTCCTCTGACACGCCTATTATATAGGTCCTGAATGGCAGAAAGCTTGGCCCCAGTGATATACCCTCTGTAGCGCCTTACGGTCAGATGCTGAGCAGTTGCCACAACAGGCGGTGATGGAACCGGACAGGATGCTCTCGATGGTGCAGCTGTAGAACGTTTTGAAGATCTGGGGACCCATGCTTTTTCAGTCTCCGGTGTGGGACAAGGTGTTGTCGAGCCCTCTTCACATCTGTCTTCGTGTGTTTGGACCACGATAGTTCGTTGGTGATGTGAACACCAAGGAACTTGAAACTCTCGACCAGCTCCAATACAGCCCCGTAGATGTTAAGGGGGGCCTGTTCGGCACGCATTTTCCTGTAGTCCACTATCAGCTCCTTTGTCTTGCTCACATTGAGAGAGAGGTTGTTGTCCTGTCACCACACTGCCAGGTCTCTGACCTCCTCCCTATAGGCTGTCTCATCGTTGTCGGGTCAGGCCTACCACTGTTATTACCACTGTTATGTTGTCAGCAAACGTAATGATGTTGTTGAAGTCGTGTTTGGCCACGCAGTCGTGGGTGAACAGGGAGTACAGTAGGGTTACTAAGTACACACCCCTGAGGGGCCTCAGTGATGAGGATCAGCATGGCACACGTGTTGTTGCCTACACTTACCACCTGGGGGCGGCCCTTCAGGAAGTTCAGGATCCAGTTGCAGAGGGAGGTGTTTAGTCCCAGGGTCCTTAGTTAGTGATGATCTTGAGAAGGCACTATGGTGTTGAACGCTGAGCTGTAGTCAATGAACAGCATTCTCACATAGGTGTTCCTTTTGTCCAGGCGGGAAAGGGCCGTGTGGAGTGCAATTGAGATTGTGTCATCTGTGGATCGGTTGGGGCGGTATACGAATTGGAGTGGGTCTAGGGTATCCGAGAGGATGCTGTTGATTTGAGCCATAACCAGCCTTTCAAAGCACTTAACCTCTCTTGGGTACGTGAAACGTTAGCGTCCCACCTCTTCAACAGCCAGTGAAACGGCTTGGCGCCAAATTCAAATACAGAAATAGTCATTATAAAAATTCAGAAAACAAAACATATTTTACATACGTTTAAAGATTAACTTCTTGTGAATCTAACCACGGTGTCAGATTTAAAAAATGCTTTACGGCGAAAGCATACCTTACGATTATTTGAGAACATAGCCCAGCAGACAAATCATCACAAACAGTAACCAGCCAAGTAGAAGAGTTACACAAGTCAGAAATAGAGATAAAATGAATCCCTTACCTTTGATGATCTTCATATGGTTGCACTCAGCAGGCATTCATTTACTCAATAAATGTTCCTTTTGTTAGATAAAGTCTCTTTTTATCAAAAAACCTTTGTTTTGTTCGCGCGTTTTCTTCAGTAATCCACAGGCTCAAACGCAGTCAAAACAGGCAGACAAAAAATCTAAATTGTATCCGTAAAGTTTATTGAAACATGTCAAACGATGTTTATATTCAATCCTCAGGTTGTTTTTAGCCTAAATAATCAATAATATTTCAACCGGACAATAACGTCATCAATATAAAAGGTAAAGAAGAAAGGCACTTTCTCGGTCGCACACATGAAAAAGCTCTGTGACACTTCAAGGTCCACTCATTCAGACTGCTCTTACTTCCTCATTTTTCAGAATACAAGCCTGAAACAATTTCTAAAGACTGTTGACATCTAGTGGAAGGCATAGGAACTGCAATTTAATGGCATTGAATAGAAAACTACAAAACCAAAAGAAAAACTACTTCCCGAATGGATTTTTCTCAGGTTTCCGCCTGCCAAATAAGTTCTGTTATACTCACAGACACTATTTTAACAGTTTTGGAAACTTTAGAGTGTTTTCTATCCAAATCGACCAGTTATATGCATACCATATCTTCTGGGCCCGAGAAGCAGGTAGTTTAATTTGGGCATGCTTTTCATCCAAAATTCCAAATGCTGTCCCCTACCCTAGAGAAGTTGATGGCTACTGATGTGAGTGCTACGGGGCGGTAATCATTTAGGCAGGTTACCTTCGCTTCCTTGGGCATAGGGACTATGGTGGTCTGCTTGAAACATGTAGGTATTACAGACTCGGTCAGGGAGAGGTTGAAAATGTCAGTAAAGACACTTGTCAGTTGGTCCGTGCATGCTTTGAGTACACGTCCTGGTAGTCTGTCTGGCCCAGCGGCTTTGTGAATGTTGACCTGTATAAAGGTCTTGCTCACATCGGCTACGGAGAGCGTTATCGCCCAGAACAGCTGGTGCTCTTGTGCACGTCTGGGTTTCCTTTGGTCCATAATAGTTTTCAAGCCCTGCCACATCCGACGAGCATCAGTGCTGGTATAGTAGGATTCAATCTTAATCCTGTATTGATGCCTCGCTTGTTTGATGGTTCGTCTGAGGGCATAGCGGGATTTCTTATAAGCATCCTGATTAGTGTCCCACTCCTTTAAAGTGGCAGCTCTAGCCTTTGGCTTGATGCGGATGTTGCCTGTAATCCATGGCTTCTGGTTGGGATATGTACGTACGGTCACTGTGCGGATGAAGTCTTCGATGCACTTATTGATGAAGCCGATGATTGAGGTGGTATACTCCTCAATGCCATTGGATGAATCCCGGAACATATTCCAGTCTGTGCTAGCAAAACAGTCCTGTAGCGTAGCATCCGCATCATCCGACCACTTCTGTATTGAGTGAGTCACCGGTACTTCCTTCTTTAGTTTTTGCTTGTAAGCAGGAATCGGGAGGATGGAATTATGGTCAGATTTGGCAAATGGGGGGGGGGGGGGGGGCGAGGGAGAGCTTTGTATGCTGTATGCATCTCTGTGTGTGGAGTAAAGCTGGTCTAGATTTTTTTCCCCTCTGGTTGCACATGTGACATGCTGGTAGAAATGAGGTAAAATGGATTGAAGTTTGCCTGCATTAAAGTCCCTGGCCACTAGGAGCGCCACTTCTGGAAGAGCATATTTTTTTTCTTCTTATGGACTTAAATAGATGGCTACAAATAATATAGAGAACTCGCTTGGTAGATAGTGTGGTCTACAGATTATCATAAGGTACTCTACCTCAGATGAGCAATACCTCAAGACTTCTTTAATTTTAGACATCGCGCACCAGCTGTTATTGACAAATAGACACACACCCCCACCCCTCATCTTACCAGACGTAGCTTCTCTGTTCTGCCGATGCATGGAAAATCCCACCAGCTCTATATTATCTGTGTCATCGTTCAGCCACGGCTCTGTGAAACATAAGATATTACAGTTTTTAATGTCCCGATGGTAGGTTAATCTTGATCGTCGGTCATCGATTTTATTTTCCAATGATTGCACGTTGACCAATAGAACGGATGGCAGTGGGAGTTTACTGCTTCCCTACGAATTCTCAGAAGGCAGCCCGACATCCACCCCCTTATTCTCTGTCTTTTCTTCACACAAATTACAGGGATTTGGGTCTGTTCCCATTAAAGAAAAATTAAAGAAGATTCATTAAAGAAAAATTATTCTTACAGTTCGAGGTGAGTAATCACTGTTCTGATGTCCAGAAGTTATTTTCAGTCATAAGAGACCGTAGCAACAACATTATGTACAAAATAAGTTCAAAAATGAGTTACAAACAACGCGAAAAAACAAACAAAATAGCACAGTTGGTTAGAAGCACGTAAAACGTCAGCCATCCAATAGGCGGTATCAGAGGAAAGCCCATAAAATTGTCAGAGACTCCGTCACACGACTGTTTTCTCTGCTACCGCACGGCAAGCGGTACCGGAGCGCCAAGTCTAGGACCAAAAGGCTCCTCAACAGCTTCTACCCCCAAGTCATAAGCCCGCTGAACAATTAATAAAATCGCCACCGGACAATTTACATTGACCCCCCCCCCCCCCTTTTTGTACACTGCTGCTACTTGCTAATTATTATCTGTGCATAGTCACTTCACCCCTACCTACATGTACAAATTACCTCAACTAACATGTACCCCCGCACACTGACTCGGTACCGGTGCCCCCTGTATATAGCCTCATTATTGTTATTCTTATTGTGTTACTTTTTATTATTACTTTTTATTTTAGTCTACTTGGTAAATATTTTCTTAACTCTTCTTGAACTGCACTGTTGGTTAGGGGCTTGTGAGTAAGCATTTCACGGTAAAGTCTACACTTGTTGTGTTCGGTTTGATAAAGTTTTATTTTATTTTATCCCCTCCGGCGCCAATATTGGTATGACCAAGTGGCCTATGGCCTCATCATTGCAGTCTGTCTTAGATAAAAGGTACAGTATAATGAAATCGATTGACTCTGAACACAAAACAGAAAATGCAAACCCATTTAATTCAGCATATAATATGTTAATAGGATTAAAACGTGTACCTTTACAAGAGAGAGAGCGAGCGAGCGAGAGAAAGTGCGCGCGCGCGAGAGAGAGAGAAAGAAACCAATCAGGGAGAGATTGAGTGAGAGAGAATAGAAGGCAGGCAGCAGCGTTGGATTCTTTGCATTGTTGCATGTGCTGTGTGAGTAGAACAGATGTGATTTATTGTAGTAATACAGAGCATTGCTTACATGAGGCCTGGCCCAGTATCTGAGGAGCTCTGCTGTGCTCCATCCTAAACATTAAACTTTTAGACATTTAAAACCAGAGACACACCACACTAAACAATGCCACTACAAACACTGTCAGTGCCATTGCAGAGTATGAAACAGAATCCAGGTTTAAGAATGCATTACATTATACATTCAGGAACTTGAGGTCAGATTCTAGCAGGCTAGCAATTCAAAACAGAACATAGATTGTTTTTTGTCAATTGGTGGTCACATACAATAAGAGACAGTCTCTCTCCCAAACTGCCCATAACACTTTCAAAGTGAGATCGTTCTTGGTGACCATTTTTTTATCATTGTGTTGTTATATTTTCATTAGGTTTATTTTTGGCCAAGCAAGTAACTATTATAACTGTATTATACTCGACTCCTCCAATGATTAACGAGACACTAAACTTCACGGGTGGCCTTTAGCCAATCATGTCTCTCTCTCTTTCTTTCTCTTTCTGGCCCCCTCTCTCTCCATTCCCAGCAGTAATTCCCACTGTTCATGACTCTATCCAGGTGCTTGTTGCTCAAGAGAGAATTGTTAAGTATCAATTTCCTGTGTCATCTTTATAGGTTGTATTTCTTTGTCTGCTCTGTGGTGTGTAACGGAGCGAAGGAGAGCATCACTCAGGTAGATGGATGATAATAACTCACCTGCTCATCCATCTCAGGATTTGACTTCCTGGTTGACCAGGCAACTGTTACTGTCATATTAAAGCAAGATCAATTACATTTTAAATGCACCCCAGTTAAGGACAATCTGTGACAGTAAAAAAGGTAAAGCCACTGACAAAAGTGTGTCAGACAGTACAGGACAGGAGTGCTCAGAGTAAACAGAGAGTGTGACCTACTGTACTTGTCCTGTGGTCCTGTGGGGCTCAATTGGTAAGCGCCTTGCAAAATAGCAAAGCCAAGGTTGTAGGTTCAAGTCCCAGAGGCATCAGGTACTGTAAAAATTGCTTTGGTTAAGAGCATATTCTGACTGGCATTTATATCTGCCACTAGAACAAATTGGACAGTTAAATGAAGTTATAATCACACCAGTCATCATGAATAAATGTCAACATGTTGATCGCCAGTGATCTTTCAGGAAGGACAGGAGATATGATGGAAAGACCAAATGGCTTCATTATACAGCTTCAAAACCAACACATTCTATGGTAAAACATGAAATGAAAAACCCAGCCCTTTGTGTTACAAAAATTTGAAAACTATTATTTTCCACAATAAAGGTATTAAAAACGGCTTTGTCTTCCTGTTCTCATTCTATTTCCCACATTGAATTGTGTGATTGTGGACAGAGAATGTGCTGCTATGATGAACACACCGACACACACACACATTTCCGTTAGTAGGTGCTCCGGAAAGAAACAGACAAGTGTGCACAGCAGCTTGTGGGGAAAGGAGATGATGGATGCTTTTTTGTCATGATGTATGGATACTGCTTGCTGATAACCTCTCTGGGGTCCGAGGATCTGTGAAGCATCATACATACATATTGTTGTGGAGCATCAGGATGTATTCATATTGTTGTGGAGCATCAGGATGTATTCATATTGTTGTGGAGCATCAGGATGTATTCATATTGTTGTGGAGCATCAGGATGTATTCATATTGTTGTGGAGCATCAGGATGTATTCATATTGTTGTGGAGCATCAGGATGTATAGATATTATTGTGGAGCACCAGGATGTATGGATACAGGATGTATAGATATTATTGTGGAGCACCAGGATGTATAGATATTATTGTAGAGCACCAGGATGTATAGATATTATTGTGGAACACCAGGATGTATAGATATTATTGTGGAACACCAGGATGTATAGATATTATTGTGGAGCACCAGGATGTATAGATATAATTGTGGAACACCAGGATGTATAGATATTATTGTGGAACACCAGGATGTATAGATATTATTGTGGAACACCAGGATGTATAGATATCATTGTGGAACACCAGGATGTATAGATATTATTGTGGAACACCAGGATGTATAGATATTATTGTGGAACACCAGGATGTATAGATATTATTGTGGAGCACCAGGATGTATAGATATTATTGTGGAACACCAGGATGTATAGATATTATTGTGGAACACCAGGATGTATAGATATTATTGTGGAGCACCAGGATGTATAGATATTATTGTGGAACACCAGGATGTATAGATATTATTGTGGAACACCAGGATGTATAGATATTATTGTGGAGCACCAGGATGTATAGATATCATTGTGGAACACCAGGATGTATAGATATTATTGTGGAACACCAGGATGTATGGATACAGGATGTATAGATATTATTGTGGAACACCAGGATGTATAGATATTATTGTGGAACACCAGGATGTATAGATATCATTGTGGAACACCAGGATGTTGTCACGTTCCTGACCTGTTTTCCTTTGTTATGTATTTGTTTTAGTTGGTCAGGGCGTGAGTTGGGTGGGTTGGTCTAGGTTTGTTTTTCTATGTTGGGATTTTGTGTTTGGCCTGGTATGATTCTCAATCAGAGACAGGTGTGTCTCGTTTGTCCCTGATTGAGAGTCATACTAAGGCAGCCAGGGTTTCACTGGTGTTTTGTGGGTGTTTGTTTCCTGTGTCAGTGTTTGGGCCACACAGGACTGTTTTCAGGTTAGTCACGTTTGTAGAGTTTGGTAATTTGTAGTGTTTGTTGTTTGTTCATTAAAACATGAATACCTCCTACTCCGCATCTTGGTCCGATCCATGCTCCTCCTCGTCTGAGGAGGAGAACGACTACGACAACCTTAACAGATGTATAGATACAGGATGTATAGATATTATTGTGGAACACCAGGATGTATAGATATCATTGTGGAACACCAGGATGTATAGATATTATTGTGGAGCACCAGGATGTATAGATATTATTGTGGAACACCAGGATGTATAGATATTATTGTGGGACACCAGGTTGTATAGATATTATTGTGGAGCACCAGGATGTATAGATATTATTGTGGAGCACCAGGATGTATAGATATTATTGTGGGACACCAGGATGTATAGATATTATTGTGGAACACCAGGATGTATAGATATTATTGAGGAACACCAGGATGTATAGATATTATTGTGGAGCACCAGGATGTATAGATATTATTGTGGAGCACCAGGATGTATGGATACAGGATGTATAGATATTATTGTGGAGCACCAGGATGTATAGATATTATTGTAGAGCACCAGGATGTATAGATATTATTGTGGAACACCAGGATGTATAGATATTATTGAGGAACACCAGGATGTATAGATATTATTGAGGAACACCAGGATGTATAGATATTATTGTGGAGCACCAGGATGTATAGATATTATTGTGGTGAACCAGGATGCATACATACAGTTGAAGTCAGAAATGTACATACACCTTAGCCAAATACATTTAAACTCAGCATAGTGATCCCCACTAAACAGATCGATGCAGGCCTCAACACGTATATCACCTAGCTGCTTACACTGCTCGGGTGGGCCCCACTGAGATCCTCACCAGTGTACAGATCGCCCAGCTTTAACTGCTCAGCCCCACACTGCATTAAAGGCCGGCTGTGACCTCTCTGGTTGGCGTTGACAGTTATCTGTCATCGCACGGTTAATTCCCAGAGCTCCCAGAGTCGAGAGATGACACATAAAGAGTCGTTGACAGTGTTCCTGGGTTAGACCAGGGCCTCATCCTCATCGTGTCAATGTCAGCACCATCACCACTGCAGCATTATTACCGACCACTGTCAGCAAGGTGTGTGTGTGTACGTGTTTGTGTGTGTGTCAGCAGGGTGAGGGGTCAATACAAACCTATAGGAGATGATCCCATCCGGGCATCACCACCACCATGATCCCTGGCCCTCAGCAGTTCAGCTCCTCTATTGACGACAGATCACAGACATCACTGACATCAGAGGATGGAGGAGAAAACTAATTAGCAGTATGAGTCAATCAATAATCCGGGGGGGGGGGGGGGGGGGGGGGGTACTGGTTTGTTATATTCCAGTTTAATTTTTTAAGCTTGAATCTTTCCCTTCTCCATTCTGAACATGAGCCCAGATTGTTTATCATCACCTGTCCCTGTAAATGTGTCTGTTTTGGGGATACAAGCTGTTGAGAGAGACTCCAGATGACTTGTTTTTCTTCCTGAGGTCTATGTGATAATATCCCTCCTGTTGCCAGGAAGTGTACAACCACTTTTATTTACGCTACTGAAAAGACAGTTGCACTTTTCTTGTATTTTTTTTAATTTTAATCTATTTTTAATTCGTCCAGTGGCTACTGGGATCATTATTATTTTTCATTCAAATATGACATGTATTTCCATAAAAGGAAAGGAGAGATGCTCCTACCAGTTTTTTTCTTTATATCCCTGCAAACCCCTTTCCTCCTCCCTCTGATGAAAGCCATTAGTGAAATACAATTTCTAATATCTCCACACAGGTCTGCGATCAACTGAAAACAAATTTATATTCAGGCAGTAAACAGAACGAGTTTTATTTATTGAGTGTAGGGAAGAGAAACAAGCTAGCGTGTGAACCCTGGGTAACCTCGCGAGCTGACAACAAGATGGATAAGTTTAGCATGCAAATGCGCGGAGGGAAGGAATATATCGCACTCAGTCATTCAGCTCATCGCTGCCTGTAGAATTCCATTACCTCCCCCAGCTGCGACCGGCTTTCTGGGCTGTAGTCTATACAACCTTGTATGCGGTTATAGGCCTAAATAGTTGATTATTTAGAATTGCTTTGTAATTACTGTTGTGGATAAATATTATGTGATCAGGTTAGTAATATGGTCTTTGATAGAAAATAATGTTATATGTGATAATAATAATTTAAACAAAAATGCAGATGACAAATACAATGAATAACAAGAAAACAAGAACAGCAGAGTAACAATGATATATGCTCTATAATAATACGATAATTAGTAGGCCTACAATAATACAAATAAATAAACCATTACTTTATTGCAATGTTGGTGTACCGGTATATGTTATATTACACACACTCAAGACTATCCACAAATTAATTTGAAGGAGAAAAAAACAAAAGTTTTGTGGCATCCCCACCTACTTCGGTCTCACCCAGTCAATATATGGAGCGCAACAGACATGATTACTTTATCATTAATGACGTTGTAATTATCTTTATTTCTAAACATCCTTCAATTAATGCTAAATACAATTGTGTCGTTTGTTCACGAGCTCATACTAATGTGTTTTCTCATGTTATGTGAATGTGGTGGTATAGTTTTTTAATGTAAACTGAACAGATACACATTTAATGTAAAGGGCAATTAAACAGGTTTAGCTCTGCTTATAGTACAATGAAATGAGGATACGCGTCCAGGAATATACACGTAACTATGGGAATTATACCGGCTGAACAAAATGGAATATAAAGTTTGTTGTTGTATTCCTTTATTTATTGAATTAGCACTTTTACAATTTCCCATGCCACGTCTCGAAAAATGAAAATATACTTTACTGTCGAGAAAAAGGCTTGCTGTATTTGTGGAATAGTAAAGATCTAGTCCTATTTATCTGAAATAACAGCATTGAGTGTGCAATATTGACATAGTTAGATCCTTTATAGTTACTAACTTTATATTAGTTTAGCATCCCATTTCATTAAGTAAACTGTGTATGGGCTACATAGCTAATTGTCGATAATTGGGAACCCAAACCGGAACGTGCATGTCCACCTGTCACCACCGATGTTCCTAGTTATTCGGAGACTATTTACAGTTTCGATGCCAGTGGGTCGCCTAGCGGTTAAGGGCATTGGGTCAGTAACCGAAAGGTCGCTGGTTCGACTCCCCGAGCCGACTAGGTGAAAAATCTGTCGATGTGCCCTCGAACTAGGCACTTAACCCTAATTGATCCTGCTAGTCGCTCAAGATAAAAGCGTCTGCTAAATGACTAACATGTAAATGTCAGTGAAGAGCTCAACAGCCGCGGTCACGACCTTTGAACCCATTAAGTGTGTCTTTCACATGACCTTTAGCCCTGCACTGATCACGGCCTCTGCTGTTGAAGAAACCCTAATCGCAGGATAATTGTGTACGAGACTAATGTCAATGACTAGTCTGGATTCCCTTAGTCTATTATATTTTGAGGGTTTTTGTATAATGAACGGCTTAGGCCTATATTCTTATTGCCAAACATTTAAATCCAGGACCTGCTAACAAATATTTATATTTCATTACTTGGACCTTAAAACCAGTTATAAAAAAGATCTAGCCCTAATCGTTTATAACTGATAACAACAAAGCTGGCATGATAGTCACAAAGTTGGTAGATCACCGCAGGCCTGCAGCACTGTGTGGTACAGAAAAACATACCACAGCTGACGTCATCTTACCCGTGCCTGTTTTAAAAACGAGCAGTGATACTTTGATGAAAGCCAGACTTCAGAAGCGTCGGTCCATCGTCTTAGCAAACTTGACTTACTTGCTTCTCCATATCCCAGTTCTATATGATGACCAAGTACCTCTTCTATGTCCATCTAATGTGTAAATTGTACTCATTTAAACAGCCCTGTTTGAGAAAAGAAAGTTACCATGAATGATGGGGACTGAACAGCTATTGTCTGCTGTACTGGAGTCCATTCATTTGACCACCTGAAATTAGTCTACAACTTGATTGGCTTGGTTAGTCAGTGTGTTGTCCCCGGTGGATGACATAGATGTCCATCTATTGGCCAAGACCAAGAGGGCACGTCATCTCCATCAATCAGAGATCGAATTTTTCCAGGGCATGTCCCTCTGACTGTCTATGGTCGCTATCTCGGTCATCCATGCGTTGTTGGGTGTTAGCTAGAGGCCACCCCTCCATGAGTCCTATAACCGTTTGACCGATCCAATGATTATGCGTAGGTGATAATGAATTTGTATCAAGAGTTAACGTGCGATGGGGAGAGTAGCGCTCTGTTCGCAGGGGGACACCGACCAGGGGAGGTCAGGATAGGTGACTTGGACCAGATCATTTCTCCAGAACTTGGAGCTGGCAATGAGGGTAACTCTTCATCAGAGGGTGACCCGGGATATTCATTACAACACAGTTACCCGTCTTTCTCCGGTGCCAATTCTGCAACCGACTGTACGGTAACTCAGCTCCCAGTCTACTCAGGCTCGAGCAGCTCTCCTCTGACACAGAGTCAGGGCTTTTCAACCACGCCACCGGCCTGCCTTCACTACTCTCGTCTCCCCTCCTACCTCCGGGTGCAGGAACACGACTTCCCCGGACTTGGATACTCCTCTTCCACACACATCACCGGGACTGAGGCGCTGGCGCACGCAGAATTCGGGTCTATAAATGCGCACATTAAAATCTACACTCATGATGGGTCTAATGTTCACTTTGCTGTTGTGGACAGTAGCTCTCACTCCGAGCCCAATTGTAAGGTAGCTGAACTAAGTCACAGGAGCAAAACTTTTGATTGGATGAATGTGAAGAAGAGAAGTCATGCTCGGACGGGTAAGTTTTGGAGTTTACATTTCCATTTGGAAAGACAATAAGCATCTTATTGACAAACTACTTCTTAAACATTGTATTTATTGTTGATACGAAAATCAATAGCACCTATAACTTTTAGTAAACTGCCATTCATTCATCAACATAGCCTACTATTGGAAAGTAAACATTTTAATGTGCCATATTCACAATTCAGTATGAAGGACAGTGCTGTGCTGTGAGAAACGCAGACTAGGCTACTGTGCTACGGGCAACAAAGTGTGACGTGTTCTAGCGTGGATGAAGTTTCGTAAAGTCGCTCAACATCATCAACAACATTTTTTTAAATAAGAAAATGATACATTTGGATGCATGTAGGCTATTTTTCAGCAAGTGATGGCTCAAAATGTACAAATACATGCATACTTGTGAATGTACCTTTAACAAAACTTCCAGTAAAAATATTAATATGATAACTGTAATACTTACAATTCCTGAATCAGCCTACTACAATAACCATATGTGACAATTGAACTATGTATTCTACCCGGATTGGGATAATCGGAATGGACTGGGATACGGGCAGGGGAGGCTGGGCGAGGTGTACATGGTTATTATACAGTATAGGCCAACTTTCCTCTCTCTACCTATTGGGCACAGAAAAAGGATGGAGATATTTCCCACACTAGAACACAATAGAAGGGAATAAAATAATAGAATAGAATGAAATATAAAAGCTATCCATGTGCTTTGCTTTCACATCACTGTGTTCTGACAACATTGCCTGAGCATGCAGTGTGCAATGCAGCTAATGCTAAGTTTAGCCAAACTCACTCCCTATAACGTCAGTAACATTAGAGCTCTCTGCTTATTGATTATCTGTCTGTACAGTAATGAGAGCCTTGTGTATTGATCTCAGTGCCCAGCACCTTTACATGTGTCCGTTTTAACATAATCATTGTCACATATCATCAGTCTACCAACATCCAGTGAGCCTTTAGTGTGACATTCAGCATAAACGTTCTGATTTAACAGAAATTAGATCATACAACTCATGTAGAATACGTGGTATATTTCAAAAAATACCTTGAGCATCTTGACTTTGCCCATTAAAAGTAATTTCTCATCCTGACAAAGAGATGTCTTCTCACAAGACCTCACAGCACAATATCTAAATCTGAGTATCCAGTGTGAAGTGAAAAGGGAAAACTGTGAGCTCACAGCCTTCGGTAGCAATTTTATCTCAAACACATTTGAATAAAGAGATGCTTTATTGGGGTGATATGGACCGAATAGAGATCCTTCTGTCTGGTTCTATGTGCAATCTGGGCCTGTATTCACAAAGCGCCTCAGAATAGGAGTTCTGATCTAGGATCAGTTTGCCTTTTTGACCACAATTAATACAAATGATATGGACAGGGCGAGCGCTTCATGAATAAGGGCTCCAGAGTTTGAAGATGACATGGATGCCTTCTTTGTTGTCTGTCTCAGAGACATAGAATACAGTAGAACAATTAATGCTGTCAACGTTTATCAGTTGGTACCAGGCTGACAGTTCATATAGTCACCACATATGTCTTCATTTATATTGATTGTTTATGTTGCTTGCCAGGACTGGTATCAATGTCCTCTAGCCAGCGTTCTAAGCTATCATACAAACAGCTGCAAAGATATTGATATAGTATCTGTAAGGATGATTTCCAGGGTTGGAGTAGATCTCTTTAGCGCTACATTGTTAGCAGTAGTATGATTAGTGACAACAGCAGCGATGTTTCAGGGGGGTATATTAGTCTTGGCACGAAGCAAAGCATCCCTATGTTCTCTCTTGCATAAAGGCCTACCACCCCTCTGCCTCTTGCTCTGCTGGTACAATGTATATACTCCCAGTGTGTCATTCTTCGATTATGCTCTGACAGCACCTGAATTACTGTGGGCAGGATGTCCAGATGGCTGAGGCAATGTGTATCGATCTCTCTCTCTCTCCTTATCTTCTTCTCTTCTCTCTCTCTCCTTATCTTCTTCTCTTCTTCTCTTCTCTCTCCTTATCTTCTTCTCTCTTCTCTCTCTCTCCTTATCTTCTTCTCTTCTCTCTCTCTCCTTATCTTCTTCTCTCTCTCTCTCCTTCTCTTCTTCTCTTCTCTCTCCTTATCTTCTTCTCTTCTCTCTCCTTATCTTCTTATTTTCTCTCTCCTTATCTTCTTCTCTTCTCTCTCTCTCTCCTTATCTTCTTCTCTTCTCTCTCCTTATCTTCTTCTCTTCTCTCTCTCTCCTTATCTTCTTCTCTTCTCTCTCTCTCTCCGTATCTTCTTCTCCTCTCTCTCTCTCTTTATCTTCTTCTCTTCTCTCTCTCTCTCTCTCCTTATCTTCTTCTCTCTCTCTCTCTCTCTCTCTCCTTATCTTCTTCTCTTCTCTCTCTCTCCTTATCTTCTTCTCTTCTCTCTCTCTTTATCTTCTTCTCTTCTCTCTCTCTCTCCTTATCTTCTTCTCTTCTCTCTCTCACTCTCTCCTTATCTTCTTCTCTTCTCTCTCTCTCCTTATCTTATTCTCCTCTCTCTCTCTCTCTCTCTCCTTGGCTGGGAAGGCCTCGACTCGGCGGCTTGCCCTGGCTTTGCTGGCTGGCTATTTCTAAAGCGTGCAAGTCATTCCTCAAATATTTTCATTTTACGCCTTCTGGCCAGCGCCAATTTCTATTATCTTAGACGTCATTAATCAGAATGTGATTATCTATTCATGAGAGCCAAAGCGCTTATTTACTTACTGTACTGTTTTGTCTGTTTGGGTTTTTTCATATTCACTATTGGCTACTGCACTCTCATTTCAGGTTAGGTTTGGTAGCCTCTGTATATGTAACCTGTCTCTGACATTCTTCTATGTCTAAAACATGGATGTCAACATTTATCATATGAGCTTTCTGTTCTCTCTGATATAGGCCCTGTTAGATAGCCTATACCTGTACTGTGATGTACGTTATTACATCCAACACCTGTCCTCGTGGTACAGATACAACAGTATCAGGAACTTCACAGCTGAATGTTTGGCACAAGAGCATGTGAATGTGGCGCTATAACCAAGTTTCCCCCGCGCAATCATCTACTCCAGTTTATAGATGTTAATACACTTAACCAATTAACTGAATTAACCTATTTAATATATGTTTTATAAGTAATTGTGATTGATATAAACCGGTAGTGATTGATATAAACCGGTAGTCATACATTTTGTACTGTCTATATTTTATGGCTGGGTTACTTCATTGAATTCAACCGATGTATTTATACTATACCTGTGTTTTAACTGTCTTTTCAGACAAGATGCACATGGCCTGTGGATTAAGTATAGTCGCTCCGGGCGTCAGTATGGACAGAGGAGGTGGAGGTAACCACAGCATTCCCACCGATGGGCATCATATTACCGCTAACGGGGTACTGAGGACCAATTTCACCACCAAACAGCTCACGGAGCTCGAGAAGGAGTTCCACTTCAACAAGTACCTGACGCGAGCCAGACGCGTGGAGATCGCGAGCGCCCTGCAACTGAGCGAAACGCAGGTGAAGATTTGGTTCCAGAACCGGCGAATGAAACAGAAGAAATTAATGCGCGAGGGCCTTCTCCCGGTGGCCCCTCCCGTGTCCTCAAGCTGCTCAGAAAGCTCACGCTCCAACAGCCTGGACACTTATTCCTCTCCTGGACAACTTGAACCGACCTCATGCTCTCCCAAACACCTGCCGCCCCTTAACACTCAACTAGAGGAACTGTCTCATGCATTACAGAACAGGGTGTGTAATAGTGGCAGACAGTATCATCAACATGCAGGTTCTTTGATTCTCCATTAGGAGGAATTTCTTCCTAATTGGTTAATCAGGGTCATGTTGTTTTTCACAAAAAAACACGGAAAGCAGGGTAAGTTTTGTGAACTCCAGAATGTGTTATTGTAAATGTTTGAGTCAGTGATTACTCATTTTTGAGGCGCATATAGGCCTACCTGAGACTTTTAATTGGAGTAGCCTATTCAAGAGGACATTTGAGTTGCGCTCGCTTGTCAGGGGAAATAATATGATGATTATTGCACTTTATGAGTTTATACCAAATAACATAACTTTGTTCAGACAACCAATATTATTATAGTAATTGCGTATTTGGTAGGCCTACTTAACTTATTGATTTAGTTATTTATTGTCTCTTGCATGTCATTAAAGCATCACTACATTAACGTTGTGGCCAGCTCTTTCTTCGGAACAGCCTACTTAAAATGTTCTTGACTAAAAAGTCTACATTTCCGTCAGGGTTTATCTTGTTTTAAAAGAATATCCAATGCATTTTAAATTTTCCAGTGAGTTTCAAGGACCGCATAAGGCTGAAAGCTATTTCCAAAATAATTTCTGTCAATAGTCTATCTAAAGTAAATGTATTTTGTTTATACACATTTTGAATAACTTAAAAGTTATTTGAATTGTATTATGTTATATTTACCTATTTCATGTTCTTGAATATGAATAATTCTTGCATTTATTTTTCTTTCTCTATTCAACATTGTTGGTTCCTCTCTCTCTCTCGTTTCACTTTCACCCGTTGTATTTCCATATCTCTTAATGGTTTTAATTATCCCGCCAGCACTGAAGGATTCATGTGGTAATTGACTGATAGATCTCTTGACTGGCAGGTTTAATGCATTGATCAAAGTTAATCATACCATTTGAATCAAATATTTGAACGCATTTCAACGGAACTGCAAGTGCAAATGATTGTAGAATCCTTTTTCCTAAACGAGTGAGCTATAGCCTTATCATAAACATATTTCAGAAAATAAGAATCCACTTCTGAATACTTTTTACTGTTTGAACAGTCATGGCTCGACGATAAACCGCTCTCTAAACTGTCATGTTCTCTTATAAATTAACACATTAATTGCCTGGGCACGCACGACACCTCTGAAATGCATTCGGTAGAGTTTCGTTTAATGCCTCATAAAAACGTTATTAATGGTGTAACAGGTTATCCGGGGTGTTAATATATAGGACTTATAGCTTAATGTCACCTTTAAAACCACACAAGGGATAAACCATTTTTCTGTTGAAATATCGAATACGCTCCTAATTTAATTTAGTAGATTAGTTTTTGTGTGTGTTATTTATCACCAGTAAATGTGGTGCAGGGCTGAAAATTACAAAACAATTGGAAACACGGAATTGCTTCATTTACTTGGTGTAAACTATTGGCCTACTTACCAATGCCTTCATTTAAATGAAATGCAAGTGTAGACAATTGTACTTGTATTTTGGGATTTTCAATGCATAGTTTTACATGAATGAATATGCCACTATTGTAGAGTTATTATGGACACATGCACATACGTTTGTGCAAGTCATGCTAATGTATGCAGTTACTCCAGAGTTCAGCTCTGACCCGGTGACCTTCAACATGCCTACAGACGACAGTGACCTGGTCAGTGAGTCAAGGAGAGAAAGATGATCCTTCATCTGGGTGACCTCAGAGGCTCACAAGCTTTTTGGCTTTTTCAACAAGGAAAAAACTTTTGTTCAGGACAATATTTCATCCAGCATTGAAACGGCCCGAGAAGAATAGTATTCTATAGCCTGATACCAGAGCACTATTAATTTTACTATAATTATGGATCTGTTACGATCATGCTTATTATTTGATAACATTCAATTTTGTAGTCCTCCATTGCATTTCATTTCTTATTAAATTGTTATGCAACAATTTCATATGGAAATTATGTATTCAGTATGCTCCTCTATTGCATGTCAACAGTTAATCGACCAAACGTATTGCCTCCTTTGTCAAATAATTCTGCCAAAAGTGCTCCCTACAGCCATTTTTTTAGTTAATTAGTTTTCACCTACAAGAACTTGAAAAAACAATGAAACCATACAGACTTAATTCATAAAGCTGAAGTCTAATGCCTTTAATGCCTTATGACCTCAGAAAGATGAGCTTGGATGAATCAATGGGAGGATAACTGTGCAACCTCAGGCAGTGCACTGTACCAAATGTATTTTTATATTTTACACAGTAATTTAAAGTAATTGAAATACACACCATTAGTTTTGCTTCCTGCAATAATACACGATGACCATATTAGGAATGCTATAAGGAATTCATTTTTTTCAAACTAAGTTCCAAAAAGTACTCACTATTACAGTATAATGTTGATGATGAGGATGTTTCTAATGTGCATGATGAAGATGATGATGATTATGATTTTGATGCACTGTTATTTGACTCAATTAGTGGACTTTAACCTTGTTTAATAAGCCCCCATATCTCCTGGACACAGAGGCACTGCACAGCTAGCAATAACTGGTTTTAAGCATCTGTACATATCTCCTTGAGCTCCTGAAAACACCTTTCTAGTCGTCCTCTGACAGTTTCAGCATTGGGCTGCCTGCCTGTCAATTGATGAGAGCACCTTTGCAATTTTGTGTAGACTGACATTTAGTTTGAAACCATTCAACCATTGTTGTCTGATGGATCATTACTCCTCTTTCCTCTCTTTTCCCAAGATGCACAGCTCCCTCATCCCAGTGACAGCTCTGTCATGCACTGACACTAGTGTTAATAAGGGTTCAGAACTATTCAAAACGTGCATTGATGAGGTTGAACCCAGTCAAAACTTTTTATATTGCATAGTGAGTTCAAAACTTTTTATATTGCACAGTGAGTTCAAAACTTTTTAAATTGCAAGCATTCAGAGACATATCTAAAGTTATACCATAAATCCTTGAGTTTTTCCGGGACCACATGGCTATAACAGGAGCCATGCAATTATTCTGGTTATATCAATATGGACACCTGTTCTCATGCTTACGAGCCCAATAGTATTAGACACCGTAACGCATAATGATTCAAAGGCATGTTGCATTACTTTTGCATTTACATGTGTAAGTGATTTCTTACTTGCTTTATTGTAATTAATTAATTCAGTAAACCTAGTATTAACGTAATGCATAATGTACATGCAATAAGTGTACTCTGAAATTAAATCAATATAAACATTTCATTGCTACTACTGAATTTAAATAAATACTGTGTTCCCGGGCTCTCTCTCTCTGTCTGTCTCTCTGTCTCTCTTTCTATCTGTCTCTCTCTCTGTCTCTCTCTCTCTCTGTCTGTCTCTCTCTCTCTCTCTGTCTCTCTCTCTCTGTCTGTCTGTCTCTGTCTCTGTGTCTCTCTCTCTCTCTGTCTCTCTCTCTCTCTCTGTCTCTCTCTCTCTCTCTCTCGTGTGTTTGACAATTGATTATTCAAAGCAGCGATAAACATACAACACCAATAATCATATGCACACACATGAACACACACACCCACACCACAGTTCTTGCTTCTCCTTTCCTCTTCTCCTCCTCCTCCAGGGACCAGGTGTTTGGGGACAGCTTACAGTCTCAGCGTATTTCTGTGTATAAAGAAAACAGCAGCACTCAGCACTTCTGGCTGCCGGACCAGGGAAATGTCCTCTTAGTCAGGTCTGCGATCAAGTCAGCTCAAGGTAGAGCGAGGAAGAGAGAGGTAGAGCGAGGAAGACAGAGGTAGAGCGAGGAAGAGAGAGGTAGAGCGAGGAAGAGAGAGGTAGAGCTAGGAAGAGAGAGGTAGAGCTAGGAAGAGAGAGGTAGAGCTAGGAAGAGAGAGGTAGAGCGAGGAAGAGAGAGGGAGAGCTAGGAAGAGAGAGGTAGAGCTAGGAAGAGAGAGGGAGAGCGAGGAAGAGAGAGGGAGAGCTAGGAAGAGAGAGGTAGAGCGAGGAAGAGAGAGGGAGAGCTAGGAAGAGAGAGGTAGAGCGAGGAAGAGAGAGGGAGAGCTAGGAAGAGAGAGTAAGAGCGAGGGGGAAAGTGAGGGAGAGAGAGAGAGAGGTAGAGATGGAGAGAGAGAAAGAGAGCAAGGTAGAACAAGGGATGAAGAGAGACATAGAGAGAGAAAGAGAAAGGGAGGGAGAGAGAGAGAGAGAGGAGGGAGGGAGAGAGAGAAAGGAGGGGTGTACACAGAGGTGAAACTGTGTCAAGGTTGCATGTTTATTGCATAGGAATTCTCCTGTTATTTCCCCACACAGACAGACATTGAATAGAGACAGGTTTGTCTCTGAGCCTTAGACTAAGCAGTTGGCTGCAGGCTCAGAAAGGATTTCTCCTCTCTTCAGGAAAACACACATCAGTAAAATGAATGGATGTCACTGCATATTGTGTGTGTGGAGCTACTGACCTCTATCCTACAGCTCTGTTTACATTGGCGCTTTGTATTGCCCTTTTAAAAATTGCACACAGGCATAAAGTGAATTGGGGAAAACAAAACAATAAGCCTCTACAGGAGTTGCTGACGCTGCATTAAAGATATCAGACATACTTTAGTCTATCTGTTGTAATGAAGGAGCAATAAAGTTATTTTTTGAATTCATTTTATTAGAAGATTGATTTTGGATTGATGGTTTTGTAGGATGCATTAAAAATATTTCAAACAAAATAATCAATATTTGATTCAGATTTTTTCACTTCAAATGAGGCAATAACATTTACTTCCGGTACCAGTATTTAGAGTATATATATATATACACACACACACACACACACACACAAAACAAAACATCATAAATGAGCCATGCAATGCCTATTTGTCTGAACTAAAGTCAACCCCCCTTTTCTGCTGCCCCGGGGGAGGTTACCATAATGACAGGCTCTCAGACATATGGAGAAGAGCGAGGGTAGCACAGGGGAGAAGGGAGGTGGTGCGGCGGGCAGAGGAGAGAGGACAGGAGAGAGGAGGGGAGCAGGGAGGTGGGGCGGTGGACCAAGAAGAGAGGAGGGGAGCAGGGAGGTGGGGTGGCGGGCAGAGGAGAGAGGACAGGAGAGAGGAGGGGAGCAGGGAGGTGGGGCGGTGGACCAAGAAGAGAGGAGGGGAGCAGGGAGGTGGGGTGGCGGGCAGAGGAGAGAGGACAGGAGAGAGGAGGGGAGCAGGGAGGTGGGGCGGTGGACCAAGAAGAGAGGAGGGGAGCAGGGAGGTGGGGTGGCGGGCAGAGGAGAGAGGACAGGAGAGAGGAGGGGAGCAGGGAGGTGGGGCGGTGGACCAAGAAGAGAGGAGGGGAGCAGGGAGGTGGGGTGGCGGGCAGAGGAGAGAGGACAGGAGAGAGGAGGGGAGCAGGGAGGTGGGGCGGTGGACCAAGAAGAGAGGAGGGGAGCAGGGAGCAGAGAGGTGGGGCGGCGGGCAGAGGAGAGAGGAGGGGAGGAGAAGAGAAGAGAAAGGGCGGGTGCGGTTCGAGGACACTTTCTTTCAGATATGTCTTTGTGCCTCATCTGTGAATCATCCGTGCGTGCTGAATAGGAGCCCAGTTCATGAACCTTTCTCAATCAGGTCTGTGCCAGGCGTCAGCCACTGTTTTAGTTTCTTTTTCACAGAGTAGAGAAAAATTATTTCCGTACAATCACGCCCCTGAACCTACGTTTTCCTGAGGAAACATAACAATACTACAATTATATGGACAAAATGTTTACACATGCAGTATTGTTTGAAACATTATACTCATTTCATAGTCCTTGGCTGCTTTTTAAACTAACATGTCTAAATGTTGAGATATTTTGTCATATACTCTAGGATAAGGATCAAATCCTGCCCTCTCTCTCTCTCAATTCAAAGGGTCTTTATTGGCAGTAAACAAAAGTGAGAAGAGACATATTTAACAATATCAACCAAAAACGATTAGAAATTAATAGTAAACATTGCACTAAAAAAGATAAAGACATTTCATGTGTTATATTATCAAATATGTACAGAGTTTTAGCAGTGTACAAATAGTTGTAGTATGAATAGTGGGGGAAGATAAATAAACAGAGAAATATAGTGGTATTTAAATGTTGTTTGCGTTCCACTGGTTGCCTTTTTTCACAGGGATGCTGGCCCATGTTGACTCCAATGTTTCCCACAGCTTCAATTTGTCTGGATGTCCTTTTGGTGGTAGACCACTCTTGAAACACACAGGAAACTGATGAGCATGAAAAACCCAGCAGCGTTGCCTGACACCTACTACCACCTACCACCTACTACCCTGTTCAAAGGCACTTCAATCTTTTGTCTTGCCCATTCACCCTCAATGTACACTCAAACCTCAATGTACACTCAACCCTCAGTGTACACTCAAGCCTCAGTGTACACTCAACCCTCAATGTACACTCAACCCTCAATGTACACTCAACCCTCAATGTACACTCATTTTCAGTGTACACTCAACCCTCAATGTACACTCAACCCTCAGTGTACACTCAACCCTCAATGTACACTCAACCCTCAATGTACACTCACCCCTCAATGTACACTCAACCCTCAATGTACATTCAACCCTCAATGTACACTCAACCCTCAATGTACACTCAACCCTCAATGTACACTCAACCCTCAGTGTACACTCAACCCTCAATGTACACTCAACCCTCAATGTACACTCAACCCTCAATGTACACTCAACCCTCAATGTACACTCAACCCTCAGTGTACAATCAACCCTCAATGTACACTCAACCCTCAATGTACACTCAAGCCTCAATGTACACTCAATCCTCAATGTACACTCAACCCTCAGTGTACACTCAACCCTCAATGTACACTCAACCCTCAATGTACACTCAACACTCAATGTACACTCAACCCTCAATGTACACTCAACCCTCAATGTACACTCAACCCTCAATGTACACTCAACCCTCAATGTTCACTCAACCCTCAATGTACACTCAACCCTCAATGTACACTCAACCCTCAATGTACACTCAACCCTCAATGTACACTCAACCCTCAATGTACACTCAACCCTCAATGTACACTCAACCCTCAGTGTACACTCAACCCTCAATGCACACTCCACCCTCAATGTACACTCAACCCTCAATGTACACTCAACCCTCAATGTACACTCAACCCTCAATGTACACTCAACCCTCAATGTACACTCAACTCTCAATGTACACTCAACCCTCAGTGTACGTGTCTAAAAGGTGGTCATACATTGGGCGAGAGGTTAGGAAGTGCAGCTTAGGTTCCACCTCATTTTGTGGGCAGTGTGCACATAGCCTGTCTTCTCTTGCGAGCCTGGTCTGCCTACGGCGGCCTCTCTCAATAGCAAGGATATGCTCACTGAGTCGGTACATAGTTAAGAATTTTCTTAATATTGGGTCAGTCACAGTGGTCAGGTATTCTGCCACTGCGTACTCTCTGTTTAGAGCCAGATAGCATTCACATTTGCTCAGTATTATATTTTATATATTTATTCAGTGTGTCAAATAGTTAACTTTTTCTTTCTCATGATTGGGTCTAATTGTGTTGCTGTCCTAGGGCTCTGTGTGGTCTGTTTGTGTTTGTGAAATGGCTGAGAGGACTCTTCTCTAAGTTAATCTCTGTAAGTGGGGGCTTTGTGATGGAATGTGTGAGCATCGCCGCCTTTTAGGTGGTTGTCGAATTTAACAGCTCTTTTCTGGATGTTGACATCTAGCGGCTCTAGTCCTAATCAGGCTCTGCTAGCATTGTTTTTAGGGTTTGCATTGCACACAAAGTATATTTTTACAGAAATCTGTATGTGGAGCCTCAATCGGATGTTTGTCCCATTTTGTGAATTATTGGATGGTGAGTGGACCCAGACTTCACAACCATAGAGGGAGATGGGCTCTATAACTGATTGCAGATTTTTTTTGCCAGATTCTCTCTCTATGAGTGACTGACCCTCAGGGCTGGGGAGGTCAAGTGATACAAGGTCATTGGCAGGTCATCTCCTCTGACTGGCTGACTTCTAAAAGCACTTCTGGTAGCAACCAATCACGTCCCTCTCGCTCTGACTCCCCCTCTACACACACACACGCACGCACGCACATGCGCAAGCACGCTCACATACAGAAACACACACCCACACACACATGCGCACACTCCAACCCCCCCCCCCCTTACCAATCTCCCCCACAGCTCCACACTCCGCTCGTGTCACTTGACGATGGTGAGGCGGGTGTCAGTGATTGGATGATGGATGATGCTTTTAGTACCTGTTTAGAATGAAGCTGTCCACATAGAACTGTAATTACCCACTCCCAGGCGGCAGCTGCCCAACATCATTTCTGTTTTTTGACCTGATCTAGTGCAGAGTAAGATGGCTTCCTTCAGGTAGTGGGTGTGTGTACAGTTACAGTTAGTAAAGATATAGTGTGTGTGTCTACAGTATGTGTGGATGGAGATAGGGGTGTGTCTACAGTATGTGTGGATGAAGATAGAGGTGTGTCTACAGTATGTGTGGATGAAGATAGTGGTGTGTCTACAGTATGTGTGGATGAAGATAGGGGTGTGTCTACAGTATGTGTGGATGGAGATAGGGGTGTGTCTACAGTATGTGTGGATGAAGATAGGTGTGTGTGTACAGTATATGTGGATGAAGATATGGGTGTGTCTACAGTATGTGTGGATGAAGATAGGGGTGTGTCTACAGTATGTGTGGATGAAGATAGTGGTGTGTCTACAGTATGTGTGGATGAAGATAGGGGTGTGTCTACAGTATGTGTGGATGAAGATAGAGGTGTGTCTACAGTATGTGTGGATGAAGATAGGGGTGTGTCTACAGTATGTGTGGATGAAGATAGGGGTGTGTCTACAGTATGTGTGGATGAAGATAGGGGTGTGTCTACAGAATGTGTGGATGAAGATAGGGGTGTGTCTACAGTATGTGTGGATGAAGATAGGGGTGTGTCTACAGTATGTGTGGATGGAGATAGGGGTGTGTCTACAGTATGTGTGGATGGAGATAGGGGTGTGTCTACAGTATGTGTGGATGAAGATAGGGGTGTGTCTACAGTATGTGTGGATGAAGATAGGGGTGTGTCTACAGTATGTGTGGATGAATATAGGGGTGTCTACAGTATGTGTGGATGAAGATAGGGGTGTGTCTACAGTATGTGTGGATGAAAATAGGGGTGTGTCTACAGTATGTGTGGATGAAGATAGGGGTGTGTCTACAGTATGTGTGGATGAAGATGCAAATTTCTGTTATCTTTCTCAAAATGTGTAGGTTTTCCAGAAATCCTGGCTGAAGGATTTCAGATGTTCTGCCTTTCCAACCTAATTCTAGGAATCTTCCATCCTGGATTTCTGGAAAAACCTTGGTAATTTGGGAAGTTACCAGTATTTTGCAACCCTAGTGTGTGTACAGTATGTGGGAAGCTGTGTTTGTGTTCTGGATTTGGGTGAAGTTGTGTATTTATTCTGGATTTGGGTGAAGCTGTATTTGTGTTCTGGATTTGGGTGAAGTTGTGTATTTATTCTGGATTTGGGTGAAGCTGTGTGTGGGTGCAAATGGGTGTGTGTACAGTATGAAGATGTGTGTCTGTTGTGGATTACACTAAGGTCAAAAGGTCAATAGAATTCAGTAAGCCTATGCTGTATAGCCTGAGGCAAGTATGAACATTTCACTATGTACTGCATACATACAGTTGTGCCAAGGGGACCGGTGCCATAACAGTGACAATGAAACATACATAAGCAGCTCCTCGTTTGACCTATGGAAGGATCATAAATTGCCCATCCATAAATCCTAAATGAAGTAGCGTTTCAGCTCCGTTTTGGCCTGGACTTCCAGTGCCAGCCCCAGCTGGCTTGCCTGTCTCTCAGCTGCTCTCAGAGATGGGCAGTATTTCTGTTACATGTATTTGAAATAAGTATTTTAATTACTTCTGAGTTTTTTGTATTAAATTGGGCTGAACTACACACCAATGTATTTTGTAAGAAGATGCTTTTGAAAGCTTTAATTTGTATTTTGAAATTACAAAATACTTTTCTATACAATTTCTTTATAGCAGTTCACAATTTTGTGGCCCCCTTTCACCCTGCATTGGTATCAAATGTCTGGTGGCACTATGGAGTGATAAAAGCATCTGCTAAATGAACTAAATATAAATGTATATGTAACAATGGACAATTGCAAAGCATTCTATGTATTACTCTAATGAACTCCGTGCCGAAACAAGGCCACTGACAATACCTCATGTGCTTTGCAGTTGTGGCCTGCTGGAGGTCATTTTGCAGGGCTCTGGCAGTGCACCTCCTTGCACAAAGGCAGAGGTAGCGGTCCTGCTGCTGGGTTGTTGCCCTCCTACGGCCTCCTCCACATCTCCTGATGTACTGGCCTGTCTCCTGGTAGCGCCTGCATGCTCTGGACACTACGCTGACAGACACAGCAAACCTTTTTGCCACAGTTCGCATTGATGTGCCATCCTGGATGAACTGCACTACCTGAGCCACTTGTGTGGGTTGTAGACTCCGTCTCATGCTACCACTAGAGTGAGAGCACCGCCAGCATTCAAAAGTGACCAAAACATCAGCCAGGAAGCATAGGAGCTGAGAAGTGGTCTGTGGTTACCACCTGCAGAATCACTCCTGTTTTGGGGGTGTCTTGCAAATTGCCTATAATTTCCACCTTTTGTCTATTCCATTTGCACAACAGCATGTGAAATTTATTGTCAATCAGTGTTGCTTCCTAAGTGGACAGTTTGATTTCACAGAAGTGTGATTGACTTGGAGTTACATTGTGTTGTTTAAGTGTTCCCTTTATTTTTTTGAGCAGTGTATTTTATTTTGATACATGGTTTTTAGGTTATTTGTAGTTGTATTTTGTAATTGTAATTTATGCCCATCCCTGCTCTCTCTCTACCCAGACACAGTGCCGAGCAGCGGGTATCAGTGTTGTGTATGAGCACCTTTCATCCAGAGCGCGGTTCTCACATAACTCAGTCTCCAAGCCTTTATCACCGCCTCATAAATAACCAGGCCATCGGCTGATAATGTCCACTTAATGCTTATTCAATAAACTCCAGAGTAAGAGGAGGTCTTTTCTCTCCCCACTATCCTCTGTACAGAAATATAAACAGTGCTGCTGTTAGATGAATGTGATGGGCAGGGCCTGGTTTCGTCTGGACAAAGACTAGGACTGTATGGGCCCTGGTGATACTGTGTGCTTGTGTGTTTGTTTGTGTGTGTGTGTGTGTGTGTGTGTGTGTGCGTGTGCGTGTGTGTGCAGCTACTGTATAATACTACTGATGGCTGGGCTGCAGGTGTTTATGGGAGATAGCAGGGGAAGGTAATGAGGGGATGAGAGAGAGGAGTGAAAAGGGGATGACTGGATAACCTTGACGGATCACCTGAGAGAGAGACAGGCAGCACACACTAATGTTATAATGAGTTAACCCGTTGGTGCCTCACTGCCAGGGCCTCCTTCCTCTCCTGTCCCTGATTATGTAGCCAATTCTCCTCTGACCCATTTGGAAAACCTATAGAGCATGATCAACATTTGGGGGCATCTCAAATAGACTTGTCTTGCTCTTATATCTACTCAATCAATAGACGGATCTGTCAAAGATACTTTAGAATGCATTGGTGAAATCAACGAGTTAGTGGATCATATCTGAAACAGCTCCCGAGTGTACCAGTATGGTCTGTGAACAATGTTACATGGTTACAGTAAACAAAGACAGAAGTACTCACAAAGGTCATCAGGGGGGAAAAAACAGTCTTCCGATGGAAGCTATTGTCATGGAGGAGTTGGGATCATCGTAAGCTTATCATTCTCAACCCTGCAGAGACAGACAGGCCAGGTTCCCCAAAAGCATCGTAACACTGAGATCATCTTCATTCTACTGAAACCAAATGGACGAAAGATGATCTTAGTGCTATGATGCTTTTGGGAAACCCAGCCCTGATTGACAGACGGGCCAGACAGACAAGCCAGAGAGACAGGCCAGACAGATAGGCCAGATTGACAGACAGGCCAGACAGACAGACAGGCAGGCAGGCCAGATTGACAGAGAGACCAGAGCCGCCAGATAGATAGAAAGACAGACAGGCTAGACAAACACAGACAGACAGGCCAGACAGCGATGGTTCTGGACTGAATGAGAGGATTTATTGTGATCCATGAGACATCAATCTGGGTGCAGCTGGGCTTGGAGCAGCAGCTGGGTACAATGGGGACACTGGGAAGGAGTGAGTGTGTGTGTGTGGGAGGGGGTGGTTATATGATGTAGTGTGGACATTCAGTCTGCCAGGTGAAGGGGGGGGTTGCAATATGATGAGGCACAAGAGGTCATACTGTTCCGACCCATAACTAGCCTACGGATATTGTTGCACTTGCTTTGTCTAGGGTTCCTAGGCCTAGTTACATGGTCTGTAACCTGAATGAATGTGTTCATTTATGTGAGAAATCAGTGTAAACACGCCTAGGTGTTGAATGTACATGTGCCCAGAGAGACAGCAACCTTACCTTGGTCGAGGGCCAGCTCTGTCTCTCTTGAACTCTTGGTCGGCCAGTCGAAGCGTATAATTATTTGTTCGGATGGTGACGAAACATAAATATGTACAAAAAAGAAAACTACCAAAAGCCTGCCCCCCCAAAAAAATACGTCCTAACACTAACCTTCCCCCCATATCATAACAATACTGATGGACAGGCAATATAATATAATTAAAGTGGAACTGACAGAATTTGAACTACTTTGTAGATATGAAACACACACAAAATCATAATATTAGTAAAAAATATAAAATTCCCAGTTTATGCTACAAAACCAACTTTAGAAGAGGTTTTAAGAATTGGTTCTATTTGACTCAACATTCCATGATGTACACTAAGGTATTGTTGGCAGAATAGATGGACGCAGTTCAATGCATGATTAATATAATTCACCAATACATTTCTTGGAAGTCCAAAAAATATTGCTATCAGGTTGTACATCACAGCTGGCCTGATACATTGTTTGCTGCCTTCATTCGGATGGACGGTTTCAGTTTCAACGGGTCAATATTTTGGACAAAAAACAGACAGATGTAGGCTGGGAATGTCAATACAATCAAACTAGCCAGGGCAATGATCACAATTCAGTCATAACGTGGCTAATAGGATAGCGTATCTATTTATGTAGCATGCTAAAAACACGGAGCCTAATGATAGCTAGATCGCTAGCTGTTAGGCGAACGTCATTTGGAGGAGTGGGTGAGTGACTGACTTTTTCCCCTCATATCATTTTTCGGTGGCTATACACAGCTAGAGATGGTCATTTACCAAATAGGGATATCTTTTGTATACCACCCCTACCTTGTCACAACACAACTGATTGGCTCAAACGCATTAAGAAGGAAAGAAATTCCACAAATTAACTTTTAAGAAGGCACACCTGTTAATTGAAATGCATTCCAGGTGACTACCTCATGAAGCTGGTTGAGATAATGCCAAGAGTGTGCAAAGCTGTCATCAAGCAAAGGGTGGCTATTGCCTAGTTAAATAAAGGTTAAATAAAATAATAATAATAATAATAACAAAAAATCTCAAATATAAAATATATTTTGATTTGTTTAACAATTTTTGTTGGTTACTACATGAGTCCATATGTGCTATTTCATAGTTTTGAGGTTTTCACTAGTTTTCTGCAATGAAGAAAATACTAAAAATAAAGAAAAACCTTTGAATGAGTAGGTGTTCTAAAACTTTTTACCGGTGGTGTAGCTAGCTGGCAAGCCAGTCAACTTTAGCCAGTTAGCTTTGGGTGCTTGGTTGGGACAGGCATGCATTGTTGGCAGGGAAGCTGCAGAAGGATGAGAAGGCTACAATTCCCCATCATTTATCAGGGAAATTTTGATGGCCAACTAACTAAAACTGTTTGAGAGGGTTTATCTGTTTTCCTGCTTAGGATTTGATCTCATCTTTCCCTGGCTAACTTTAGTTGATGATCTTTTCATAGTTGTTTGATCAATAGGACTGTAAAGTTCCCAAATGTTAGAGGACCCCGGTGGTGTTTACATATTTGCAGACATCCATTCAGGTGTATTTTGTGGCTTTTGGTGAATGTGTTCTAATGATCTAAAGTTTTGCTGTTGCAATGATGAATGATGACAGGCCTGTGTGGCAAATAAAGGCCTACTGTAGCTCTGAAGTGCTATGGAGCACTGGTTGGCATAGACTCTGGTCCTGGACAGGACCAGTGTTTTTATTGGGTTTTATTTACTACAGTTAATTATCCAAACGCACTTTCCCTATCGAATTTTCACAAATGCCTTAGTATAAGTAATGCCCAAACATTCTAAAAATGTATGAAAATATTTAAGTGTCATATTCTTCCTGAAAAGATTTAAAAAATATTTAATTTTGCTAAATTGCTGTCAGTTCTACTTTAAGGCATTGAGACTACTGAATGGGATTCTTGTCTCTTGATCAGATAGCCATTTAATTGCCTGTAAATGTGCAAAATATCAAATGTTCAGAAAAACTTGTGCCGTTTACAAGGACTCTTTTAAGGAGTACAATGTCAAAGTACAAAGTGTCAATGCACTGACTGCATTACAAGGACGGCCCAGGTGAAAGACAGAGTGAAGTAGAAGGGCGTAAGGAGGGGGCAGTTTTGGGAAAAGGAGGGTATAAACTGGTAGGCATTTGTTGAGGTGTTCCAAACTCAGACACACACACACCCACAGACAGACAGACAGACACACACACACAGAGACACAATGCGGCAAATGAATCTCCTTGGGTAATGAAGACAGAAGCATTCTGAAATTAGGGGGGACATTAACTGGGCTATCAATAAATAAAGCACTAATCAGGAAAAAAGAACAGGAGGAGAGGACAGGGGGAGAATATCAATGGCAGGCCTGTTCAGTCACATCTGCATTCAGACAGCGATTCAAATATAGCATCCCAAATGGCACACTATCCCCTATATAGTGCACTACTTTTAACCAGTGCCTATACGGTTTTAGTCAAAAGTCGTGTACTTTATAGGGAATAGGGTGCCATTTGGAACATACTGAGAGCTCTGCTGGCGAGGGGCTGGTCCTCATGAAGGCTTCACCAATCATGTTGCCTCGTTGGTTTCATCACCACCTTCCTCCCTCCGCCCCCCGCCCCAGCAGTGAGTGTGCCCACTCTTTGACTGTGCAGTGAACCCATTGTCTTCCCCTCCCAGCACAGCTCAGACCTTCTCTACTCCACCTCTCCTTCTCCTTCTCTTCTCCCCCAGCCTATCTGCTGTGCCCTGAGTGTGCCGCTGTGCTTTGTGACTTCACCATGATTGATTGTGGTGGGGGTTCTCTCCTTGCTTGATAAGAGAGAGAGAGAGACAGAGAGAGAGAGAGAGAGAAATAGAGAGAGACAGAAAGAGAGAGATGCAGAAAGAGAGACCGACCCAGAGAGAGATGGAGACAGAGGGAGACAGAGAGCGTGAGAGAGAGACAGAAAGAGAGAGACAGAGAAAATGGAGGGATAAATAAAATGAGGAAATAGAGGAGAGATTGGGTAAAGCATTGGGGAAAATAGAGAGAGAGAGAGCCTGAGAGGTGGAAGAAGAATGGAGGTGTGTGTGTGTGTCTGTAAGGTTTAATGCATGACCAGCAGGGGGGACATTACATCCCTGGCAGGGTGCGACCTGGCTTGCCGATGGGGCCCATACCACTGACCGCTCCTTGTCTCTCCCTCTCTGCTCCCTCCTCCTCTTTTCGTCCTCCTCTCTTCCCAGGAGGATAATAAAGACAGATGACATCGATGCCTTGCCATCCGGCTTCTCATTCTCCTCTCTACACTGCACTGCACATGCAGGCACACACACGTACAGCCAGCCATTTGCAGTCATCATTCATCCCAGTTCTCCCCCTCCCCGCTCTAACTCTGCTTTAATAACCATAGCGACCATCCATCAGCGTATTGACGTGTGTGACAGGTGCTGCGGATCACACCAACTCCCCGCCCTGTACTCACACACCGCCAGGGTCACCGGCAGGTCAACACAGTCAATAATCACACACAAGCACACCACTGGCTGTCACCTTGGAGGTGTGTACATGCTCTGCATATTTACATACAGCACTAAACACGTTGTGATGGTCATTGACTGAGCCGATTAGGAGGCACAACCATGCTGCATGCACATACTGCACTTATAATACTGTACAGCGTACACATACTGTCGGTGCTTGTTAGGTGTGTGGATAATGCAAATGTAAACATGGGATCACTAAGTTATTACTTTATCACGATTAATAACTACAAATTCATGTTTCGAGCTAAACTATACTGTTACGGTTCTCTCTGTGATTTCCACCTCTTCAGACACAAAACATGTTCCGTTGTCCTCCACAGAACAGTTTGTTAGCTCCCGCTATGCCACGTTTCTTCTTCATTTCAATTTGACAGTGACATTTATGTTAATTTGCTCTGTGCAGGAGCAAGGCATCTGGAGAGGCTGCTTTACCATTTTCTCCCATTTTTTCATTCTGACAATAATATTAATGCTGATTTGCACACCACAGTGACCAAGCCCTTGATGAACACTTGGATCTAAGGGAGACACACGGAAAGACACCTCTATGATTATACATAGCAATGACGCTAATAGGGCAAGACCTCTCAGAGAGCCTACGATCATTGAATACAATACAATAAAATACAATACAATAAAATACAATACCATAAAATACAATAGAATACAGTAAAACACAATGTCATAAAGTATAATATAATACAATAAAATGCATTACAATGAAATACAATACAAATTCTTGTCATGTGGAAATCACCAATCATGACAAGAGATTACACAGCACTGCCTTAACAAACAACAGACTACAGCACAATACTACTGAGCAGGTAACAGTCAAACAACCAGCTGATTCTCTTATGGGCTACACCAGGAGGAGCCGATTCTGCAAGTACAGATTATGTTTGGACCTGGCGAAATGTGGAAGCTAACCGTGTTGGGGATACAGTGGTGTTGGGGGATACAGTGGTGTTGGGGATACAGTGGTGTTGGGGGATACAGTGGTGTTGGGGATACAGTGGTGTTGGGGGATACAGTGGTGTTGGGGGATACAGTGGTGTTGGGGGATACAGTGGTGTTGGGGATACAGTGGTGTTGGGGGATACAGTGGTGTTGGGGGATACAGTGGTGTTGGGGGATACAGTGGTGTTGGGGATACAGTGGTGTTGGGGGATACAGTGGTGTTGGGGGATACAGTGGTGTTGGGGGATACAGTGGTGTTGGGGGATACAGTGGTGTTGGGGAGTGCAGTGGTGTAGCTAACCCTTCCCTTATCCATTACTAAACTTAACCCTACTCACTAACCTGCTATGTAAATTCACCTATCCTTTGTCATTTTTGTTCCTGAGTAGCACAGCGGTCTAAGGCACTGCATCTCAGTGCTAGAGGTGTCACTACAGACCCTGGTTCGATTCCAGGCTGTATCACAACCGGCCGTGATTGGGAGGGTAGGCAGGGGTGTGGGTGCTGGGGGTAGGCAGGGGTGTGGGTGCTGGGGGTAGGCAGGGGTGTGGGTGCTGGGGGTAGGCAGGGGTGTGGGTGTTGGGGGTAGGCAGGGGTGTGGGTGCTGGCTGCTGGGTGCTCTAATCCACAGCACAGGTCCCATCGGCAAGGATCATTGAGCTAATTAATAACGTGGCACAGAGAGGGATGACAGTCATTAGGGAGCCTGTGTGTGTGTGTGTGTGTGTGTGTGTGTGTGTGTGTGTGTGTGTGTGTGTGTGTGTGTGTGTGTGTGTGTGTGTGTGTGTGTGTGTGTGTGTGTGTGTGTGTGTGTGAGAGGGAGGGGTGCAAAGCACTGCAGACACACACACATAGAGACACAGCAAGATACACACACTCACACAGTCAGACGCATTTCAGCACACAATACTCTACTAAGAACCAACAGAGAATACAGACACAAACACACACTTGCACTCATGTGGACAGGACAGTATGGTTCTGATCAAAAGGTCAGATAGAGCTGAAATAAATGCATCCCCCTCTCTCCTTCATTTACTGAGCTGAGACATTGTCTGGTTGGACCAATAATAACAACATTGTTAACATAGACTATAGAACCAGAACATGAGTCCATAGGGGTTTTATTTTATAGATCCCATGACTCCCTGGAAAACTACTGTCACTGAGTGGACCATCCTGGTTAAATAAATGAAAGGAAATGAAATGAATGATGGGTCTATAAAACAGAGATCTTTACAGCTCTGTGGTGGAGTGTACACACAGCTCAGGTCTTTTATACCCAGTAACACAGCCATATGTTACCATGCAGCTACATATCGCCAATATTTATTGTACACTACTCTGAGAGCTGGAAGGGTAAGACTGAGTACTTAGGCTGCATTTACACAGGCAGCCCAGTTCTGATCTATTTTTCCACCAATTGGTCTTTTGTCCAATCAGATCTTTTAACATCAGATCCTTTTCAGAGCTGATCTGATTGCTCAAAAGACCAAATAGTGAAAAAAAAGATCAGAATTGGGCTGCCTGTGTAAACGCAGCCCATGTTGTTGGAGCATGTATGATAGCTCAGGCTGCTCCACTAATGAAAGGAAACTACAGGGGTAATTAGCAGAGCAAACAAGACACTCAACAACCTTTTTGTTTTTAGGCCCCAGTAGTCCACACAGCCTCCCTCTGACAGCACAGGGACTAACACACATGCGCATGCTTGCTTGCACACACACACGCACACATGCATAGACAGACACAGACGTGTGCACACACACAAACGCACACACACACTCATGCACACACTGACGGGCTGTGGCTGAAGGTAATTGGGGAAGCTGGGAGCCTGAGACTAAATCAATGGCAACGACATACACACACAGGATGACTACTAACCGTGATGTGTCGATGGGCGTGCGATGCGTTGTTTTGGCGCCCTGGGGACTCAAACACGACAAGTTAATGTAACGGGTTTGACCTGCCGTAGTCAGGGCAACAGGGAACTGTGTTGGACTAGTGCAGCTCAACAACCTGCCCACACACACACACACACACACACACACACACACACACACACACACACACACACACACACACACACACACACACACACACACACACACACACACACACACACACACACACACACACACACACACACACACACACACACACACTGAATACAGCCACATCAAACATCTTGGTCATGCATCGCACACAGGGCTTATGCATGTTCTACCAATCAGATTGGTCTTTGTAGCCCACCACATTTTGCCATGTCAACGTCTTTAAATCTGCTCTGTCTATTTCCTTCTCCTCTCCCTCTCTGTCCAGAGTGAGCCAAGTCAATAAAAGGCATTAGTGTCTGTACCTGCCTGTGGCTCGGTCCTGTAGACAGATACAGTAACCTACACAGAGGAGAGTCTGATGTCTGGTCTGACATCTCTCGCTCAGTGGAGCCACAGGGCAGTAGAGAGTAGAGGCTTTACGAATACAGGAGCCTGGCTGTGTCTTCCTCTTCACAGTCTTCTGCTAGCATTGTAATCCTCATCCTGACTCTGGCCTCCACACAGGATGAAGCACAGCACAGGGCCAGTGGAGGGGATGAGGAACGGAGGAGACTCAACCCAGTCTCATGGTGTCTTACTGCAAAGTGATGATCAGGATTTAATGTTGTCTTCTTGAACTTCTTGAATCTGACATTTCACTTTGAAATGTCAGATTTTCCCTTACGTAAAACATATCAGCCCATACAAAAATGTCCATGAATTAAAATCCACATAATAAATCACATTTCCTGTTATTTTCCTGCTGTAACAAACGGGCTAAAATGAAGATCCTACACCTGTTCGTGTGTGTAAGTGCCTACCTGCCACATGGTTTGTCTGAGAGCATGTCCATGTTTCCAATTCCTTTAGGGCTCACTGAAACCAGACAAAACTCGCAGTCAGTCCTGGCAGCATCTATAAAAGTAGTAGCAACTCCAGCATGTATTCTAAGTTTAAAGCATAGGATAACCTCTCCCCAGAGATATTGTGTAAATCATGCCTTGTTGCTCATGGATGCATGTTGAGCTCCCGCTGCCATGATTCAAAACATGTACATGACTAGTGGTGTAGGAACCTAACGTCTAACAATGTAAACATTTACATACAGCAAGACATATGCATTCAGTGCAATGAGCTTCTGGGTGTTACTATGGTCTTATACATTCTCAAACATATCCACGTCCTTAGCCCAGAACCATGAACTACACATTTCCTAGCCTGGTCCCAGATCTGTTTATGCTGTTTTTGCCAACTCCTACTCCCATTGTCACTCCCAACACAATGACCATAGGAGTTGGCGATACAGCACAAACTAATATGGAACCAGGCCACACATCCCCCACAGGAAAGCTGAAGACAAATAGACTACATTCATCCCACAGTCTTACTGTCTCAACCATATGGATAGGACGAGCTGCCACAGTCATAACACGTTTATAGAGTAGCACACCCATAGCAAGGTCATTTGGTTTATCAGTCCCAAAAACAGTGGGATAAGATAGTGTACCTTAACAGTATCAGGTTCATCTGGACTTCATCTCCCAAAAGATCTAGGAACGCCATGACTCATTCTCCTGGGCAGCAACGCTAAGTGTCTTAGTGTCTATCTCTCTCAGGTATGTTTATGAAATCCATCAATATCTGCCTTTAGAGACCTCTATCTTGGACCTCCTAATTTACCACAGTTAGTTTCAGTTTCTCACCATCTATTTTGAAAACAAGTAGGTTACAGAAAGTGTGAACAAATGACAGACTTGATTCCCTTGTCAACAACATCAGCTTCATCCATTTCATCCTATTTTAGTTGACATTGAGACACTAGAAGTGATTTGCCCTTCCTTTCCCTTCTCATATCTCTTCTGCATTTGAACAACTTGTGCCATGGTCTCTCTCCCGCTGTGTTTTATGTACACAGCTCCACCTATTGGCAGACCAGTACAACTGCATGGGAAATGAAAACCAAGCTCAGTCATGTACACTCATTTGGACGCAGTCCGCTTAGGATGTGTCCAAAAATATTCAGCAAACCATGCCAAGTTAAAATAAAAGCAAAAAAACATAAAACAATACATGCTTTTCGCTATGCTGAGTAGAATACACTCGTTTGGCTATGCTGAGTAGAATACACTCGTTTGGCTATGCTGAGTAGAATACACTCGTTTGGCTATGCTGAGTAGAATACACTCGTTTGGCTATGCTGAGTACAATACATAGTTGGAATACCTCATCATATAGCTGGTTACATGAAATAATTAGATGTGAAATAGTTCTTGATGATTTAGTTCTTGATGGCAATGAGGGTGTATGTGCGAGGATGTGTGTGTGCGTGTGCGTGCGTGTCCACAGAGAAACTACCAAAGCTTAGATAACTGACAGAACTTTTATACAGAGAGGAGGAAAGGGAGATAAGAGCCTCTTGAAGCACTTGAGATAAACATTGCTCTTCTCTAAGCATGGCTCTAAGGATAATTACTTGTTACTCCACTATCAAAGGGGCTCCCAACTTCACACAGACTGGGATCAAATGCTAAAGTGTGTGTTAAATGTGTATTATATCAACTGTGTTATACGAAAACTTGAATTACTGTACATCAATGAATCTAGATTCAAGAGACATCATCAAAGAGGGAGATTCAAGTAGTTTAACGTCAAAGCCTGGTTTAGAGTAAAACCAATAACATGTATCATATTGTGGGGAAGAAAGGACAGCGAGAAAGAGAGAGAGAGAGAGAGGGAGAGAGAAAGAGAGAGATATGTGGAGAAAGAAAGAGAGAGAGAGAGAGGGAGAGAGAAAGAGAGAGATATGTGGAGAAAGAAAGAGAGAGGGAGAGAGAAAGAGAGAGACGAAGGGAGGGAGAGAGAGGAGACAAAGAGAGAGCGAGAAAGAGATGAAGGGAGAGAGGGAGAGAAAGAAAGAAAGAGAGGGGTGCCAGAGAGGGAGGGTGAGAAAAAGCGAGAGCTTTTCTGAAATGGGTCTCTCCAGGTGTTATGGTTGTGAACCGACATGCTTGGCTCTGACTGCCTCGAGGGCTCAGGCTCAAACCAGGTGGAGTAATCACTACTAAAGAGCTGCTGGATGCCGCTGCTGCTCCTCCCTATTCATTAAAAGTCACATGCCCTCCCTCTCCTCATTCTCTTTCCCTCCCTCTCTTTCTTTCTCTCTATCTCTCCTTCTCTACCTCTATATATCTCTTTCTATCGCTCCTCTTTATTTGACCTCAGGAGACTTGTCCGTGCCTCTCCATCATCCTCCAAGGTAATAATTTAACATCAATCATTTTGTGATGTATGAAACATATTTTTGGAATATGTGGTGCCAACACTTGTCCAAATAGTGGATGTAAGCAGCCATCTTAAAGTTTACAGTTGAGTTTAAAATGTTTTTATATTCTCTGAGGGTGTAGTAGTTTCCCCATCACATAATTAACTAGCTTGTACTTCTAATTGGTGTTGCAATTAGCAGAGAAAGACACGCCAATCAAGCTCTACCTCTGACTGTATTTACGACATCTCAAACCCCAAAAGCCTATTCAACCACAACATCCCCATATGCTCTAAATGGGATATGACATTTTGAAAAGGTGTGAAGGGGTTTGGTGCTATTACTGAAATGGTAATTATGTGGTTATTTTAATAGTGGAGAGAGGTCTAAAATGACCAACCTATTTTGAATGTTGTGCTGTTCTTTACCTGTGAATCAATGTGCCTAACACTTCACTGTCCATATGTATCAGTACAAGGTTAGACAGCAGAGGTGGTGGGGGAGGGTGAGGGAGGAAGGGTGAAGGAGTAGGGGAGTTGGAGGCAGATTACAGGACAGTTCCATCTCCTACTATAGGTTCCACATGATGCAGGCAGCCCTCCAATGTCTCCTCTTCTCTCATCTCCTCTCTCTGCTCTCCACTCCTCTCCACTCTCCTCTGCTCTCCTCTTCACTGTCTCTTTCCTTTCCACTGAATCCTCTCCTCTCTCCTCTGCTCTACTCACCTCTCTCCTTTCCACTGTCTCATCTCCTCTCCACTCTCCTCTACTCTCCTCTCCACTGACTCCTCTCCTCTGCTCTACTCTCCTCTCTACTGTCCTCTCCTCTGCTTTGATCTGCCATCTAGTCGCCAGTTGCCATGGCAGCAGCAGCAGCTGTATCCAAGGCCATGGAAGGAGGAAGCTGGGCTGGCACCCTTCCTCACTCCCCTCCCCCCCCCCCAATCCGGCTCCTGACCCACTGGTGAACCTGGCTGGGGTTCAAAGGTCATGTGGCTCGGAGCGATGGAGAGACACTGAGGGATGACAAGGGAGATAATGAGAAAGAGTCACACCACAGAGACGGGGAAATTATTTTGTTGGGGATGAGGATGGGATGAGTCCAAATGTGATTATTATCAAAGAGAGGATATTTTTCTTTATTTCTTTTAGTAGGAAATGGCAGATTTTTTTGCAGCAACCCTTGTAAAATGGAGGAGCCATGAAAATAAGTTTAAAACTGAATCTTGTTTGAGTATTTTTTACCCTGCGTCAAAAAGTGTGTGTTGTGTGTTTGTTTTCGATGTGGCCAGGTTGGGTTTGTAAGATGGGGGGGCACCTTGAGCATTGAAAGATGGATTTTAAATCACTTCCATGACTTTATTAACAGATTGTGTGTGAGTTTGTGTGGGGGATTGCCTGTGTCTGCATGTGTTTGCCTCTGGTCAGTTTCCCCTGAAAAATAATTCTGATCTCAGGCGTCTTTCTATGCCTCTACATTAGGTTCATCTGGTCAAAGAGGTCAAGTAAGTTGACCCTTTGCCCCTCTACCTCAGAGAGGTCAGACAGTTTGTTAGGGTACAGAATGACCTGCATTTCCCCTCACCTTCTATATCTATCTACATGTAGGGCATCTTTAGCATTACACGGGTACACTCATTTACCAGTTCTATTCAGGTGGAGCACTATTTCACTAATCAAATTGTTTTGTTTGGAAATCTCAACATATTTGAAGTCATCCCAGAGAGCAGTGGTTCAATGTGTAAAGAAAGGCATATGATGTTAGTCAAGGATGAACAGAAATAATAACCTGTAACCTTAAATTATTGTGCAAATGAGCAAATTCCCTACCATTATGTAAGATTATTTTAGGAGCATCTCTATTTTTTATACTGCACTATCCTGTTTTATATGGCATTTATGGCATTTATACACGTCGCTAATATGTGGGGAATCTGTGTTTTAGGCAATAACTGTGTTTACCTAATCCTGTACCTTATAACAAATTATCTCTTTTCCTATTGGCCAATGCTTTAATTGTGTGGGGGAAAGCTTTATTGAAACAGGAAGTGTTGGTCAGTCTGGTGTGGTTGCTGATGGTGTTCAATGTGGTCTGACCATTAAAGCTACTAAACAGTCTCCATATCCAGTCCTTGCTCCTACAGAAAGTCATCCATCCATCTGTACTCGGACACTCAATTTACAAGAGACAAAGCACAGTGGTCTCTCAATAACACACGGATGCTAACAGCACCCCCTAGTGGTCTCCATCTCTAACAACACTTTGAACCCTGCAGAGCTCTGCAAATGTCAGCAACCAACGTCCAATACAATAAATCCTCACTCTTATCACTGTTTATTTCAAGCTGCTCTTGTATGTATGCATATATATATATATCAGACAATTTCCTCTTAATGTTATTAAATGAATCAATAGCATTTCAAACAAACTTTATCGTTTCATAGTATGTGTGTGTGTGTGTGTGTGTGTGTGTGTGTGTGTGTGTGTGTGTGTGTGTGTGTGTGTGTGTGTGTGTGTGTGTGTGTGTGTGTGTGTGTGTGTGTGTGTGTGTGTGTGTGTGTGTGTGTGTGTGCATCTATTGAGGAATCCTGGAGTAAGTCAGTGCTGCTGTCAACTATCAGTCCGCTACACAGAATCTAGCCCGGGGCAGTCGCATCACTGCAGCGGAGTGTGTGTGTGAATGTGTGTGACTGTGGAGTTTGTGTGGAGTGTATTTGTTTTAGCGCCTTACATCCACTCAGGGCACGATGCAACACACCCAGCCCTCTCGCCGCAGCGGCAACATTCTTTTTCATTTGCGTGTCTCCCAGATGTCTTGTCCTCTTTGTCACCCCTTCGTTCCCCACTCCGCTCCCCCCTCTTGTCCTCCACACACACACACACACACACTCCTCATCCACCCTGCCAGGAGAATTGCCACAGCCCCTAACCATATCAGGAGCTCTACTAGATTGAATATGCAGGAGCTGGACATCCATCAATGGAGAGGGAAGGGAGAGAGAGAGAACGAGGGAAGAGAGAGAAAAAGAGACAAAAAGAGAGAGAAAGAGAGAGTAAGATAAAACAAAAAAATAATGAAATAAGGTAGGAGGATAGTCCAGTGCTGATTGGCCATGACGTCACGGTCATAATAAGCAGCCTAGTGACCAGGTCATGACCTGTGGATCCACTTTACACACCACTGTTATTGTTCTCCTGTAATGTGATTAGTGTACATCTGCTACACTTCACTTCCAGCTGAAGTGAACCACTGCTCAGGCCTGTCTGCCTACCAGTCTGCCTACCTGTCTGCCTACCTGTCTGCCTTTCCACCATTCTGTCTTTAACACTGAAACCAAAACCCCTTAGTATATATTTCATAATAAATAATAAAGTATTTTTCTGTTCAACTTCCACTGTCCTGCAAGAGTGGCTGAATCTATATCTCACCTATCCAGTTTGTCTTTAACTCATACACTGTGTTTGTATGGACTGCAAGGTCTCAACAGCATACCCTTTGGTCTTTGGTCTGTTTCTGTCTGCAAGGTGTGTTAACTAGTGTCCATCCATGTGCTGCAGCATCACTACTGTAATGGCTATCTCACTATAGCCGATAGCTGAGGATACGGAAGTTAGAGCTGTGACAGGTTCTGTCTCTGAAATACTGAAATTAGATGGAGACATGAGAGGTACTGAAATGCATCATTATTTTCGCATCTGAACTTCAATCGAACTGGGATCTGTAACACATTGAGCATGTTTAAGCACCGGTAATGTAAAATGTGGGCGGCAGGTAGCCTAGCGGTTAAGAGCATTGGGCCAGTCACCGAAAGCCAACAAGGTGAAAGATATGTTGATGTGCCGTTGAGCAAGGCACTTCACCCTAATTGCTCCAGGATCACTGTCATTAATGCCTGACCCCTGGCCGTGACCCCTCTCTCCAAGGATGTCTCAGGGGGAGGGGGATATGCCAAAAACAAATGTCCAATTCACACCTGAATAAAACACACTTGTACATGTGTGAAATAGGACAAACGTAAGCACACACCTAATTCTTATTATAAATGGGGTCCACATATCGGAAACCTCAGGGGGGAGGTAGCTAGCTAGGAAACATATTGTGCTCCGTAGCAACTAGATGAAGGATGGGCTTGGAGGCTATGCATGTGTGCTTAGCGAGGTGAATTTTGCATCTTACAGTACAGAGTAATTCATATATAAATACAGCTATTGGGTGAACTGGAATCCTGACCAGTAGGAACAGCCTTGTAATAGAAAGCCCATATTATGTGTCATACATCCAGTGTTCTATGGCATGTTGAATGTGTGCAGGGTTCAATCCCAGGTTGTCCTACCACTCTGTCCATCTTCTTATCTGTTCATGCGCTTCTCTATCTCTCCTCTCCCCCACTTTCTTCTCCCTTTCTATCTCTTCTCCCCCTCATCCCCTTTATATCAGTCTATTTCTTCTCCCCCTCCTATCTGTCTGACTCTTCTCCCCCTCCTCCCCTTGCTATCTCTTCTCCCCCGCCTCCACTTGCTATCAGTCTATCTGTCCACTTGTGCATCTGTACCTGATGACCCTTGCATGCAAGGCATCTCTCTCTTTCCCCATCCCTATATCTTTCTCCTCTACTCCTCTCTCCCCACTTTCTCTCATACTCCCTCTCTCCCTTTCATCCTCTCTCTCCTTCCCTCTCTCTCTCACCATTTCCCCTCTCACACTCTCCCCTCTTCCCCCTCTCTCTCCGCTGTATCTCTCTCTCTCCGCTGTATCTCTCTCTCTCTCTCCTCTGTATCTCTCTCTCTCTGCTGTATCTCTCTCTCTCCTCTGTATCTCTGTATCTCTCTCTCCTCTGTATCTCTCTCTCTCCTCTGTATCTCTCTCTCTCCTCTGTATCTCTCTCCCCTCTGTATCTCTCTCTCTCTCCTCTGTGTATCTCTCTCCCTCCTCTGTATCTCTCTCTCCCCTGTATCTATCTCTGTATCCCCCTCTCTCCTCTGTATCTCTCTCCCCCCTGTATCTCTCTCTCTCTCTCTCCTCTGTATCTCTCTCTCTCCTCTGTATCCCTCTCTCCTCTGTATCCCTCTCTCCTCTGTATCTCTCTCTCTCCTCTGTATCTCTCTCTCTCCTCTGTATCTCTCTCTCTCTCCTCTGTGTATCTCTCTCCCTCCTCTGTGTATCTCTCTCCCCTGTATCTCTCTCTGTATCCCTCTCTCTCCTCTGTATTTCTCTCTCTCTTCTGTATCCCTCTCTCTCTTCTGTATCCCTCTCTCTCCTCTGTATCCCTCTCTCTCTCTTCTGTATCCCTCTCTCTCTCTTCTGTCTCTCTCTCTCTCTCTTCTGTCTCTCTCTCTCTCTCTCTCTTCTGTCTCTCTCTCTCTCTCTCTTCTGTATCTCTCTCTCTCTCTTTTGTATCTCTCTCTCTCTCTTTTGTATCTCTCTCTCTCTCTCTTTTGTATCTCTCTCTCTCTTCTGTATCTCTCTCTCTCTCTTCTGTATCTCTCTCTCTCTTCTGTATCTCTCTCTCTCTCTTCTGTATCTCTCTCTCTCTCTCTTCTGTATCTCTCTCTCGCTCCTCTGTATCTCTCTGCTGTGCTGTGTGAATAATAGCCTTCCCCTCCTGGTGAACTCAGCTGATAATCCTGGGGAAGCAGTAAGAGCTCATTGATCAGCCTCGCTGACAGGCCCACAAGCCCCAGCACAGAAACAACATGCAAACAACACACACTGCTGCAGGCTCTGCGTGGATTGAAAATGTGTATGTATGTGAAAATGGGGGAGGGGGGGTTGTGTGTGTGTGTGTTTGTCTGCCTGTGTGTGTGTGTGGGGGGCTGTATGTATGTGTGTGTGTGTGTGGGGAGGTTGCATGTATGGGTCTACCGATGTGACTACCGTCGGTCTACCAATGTGACTATGTCGGTCTTTTTTGTCCATTAAAATAACATCAAATTGATCAGAAATACAGTGTAGACATTGTTAATGTTGTAAATGACTATTGCAGCTTGGAAACGGATGATTTTTTATGGAATATCTACATAGGCGTACAAAGGCCCATTATCAGCAACCATCACTCCTGTGTTCCAATGGCATATTGTGTTACCTAATCAATCAATCAAATGTATTTATAAAGCCCTTTTTACATCAGCCGACGTCACAAAGCGCTGTACAGAAACCCAGCCTAAAACCCCAAACAGCAAGCAATGCAGATGTAGAATCACGGTGGCTAGGAGAAACTCCCTAGAAAGGCAGGAACCTTGGAAGAAACCTAGAGAGGAACCAGGTTCTGAGGGGTGGCCAGTCCTCTTCTGGCTGTGCCGGGTGGAGATTATAACAGAACATGGCCAAGATGTTCAAACGTTCATAGATGACCAGCAGGGTCAAATAATAATAATCACAGTGGTTGTAGAGGGTGCAACAGGTCAGCACCTCAGGAGTAAATGTCAGTTGGCTTTTCATAGCCGATCATTCAGAGTTAGAGACAACAGGTGCGGTAGAGAGAGAGAGAGTCGAAAACAGCAGGTCCGGGACAAGGTAGAACGTCCGGTAAACAGGTCAGGGTTCCATAGCCGCAGGTAGAACAGTTGAAACTGGAGCAGCAGCATGGCCAGGTGAACGGAGGACAGCAAGGAGTCATCAGGCCAGGTAGTCCTGAGGCATGGTCCTAGGGCTCAGGTCCTCCGAGGGAGAGAAAGAGAGAGCGAAAGAGAGAGATAGAGAGGGAGAGAATTAGCGGGAGCATTCTTAAAACGCTGTGTACTCCCTTCACAGAACAGCGCAAACTGGCTCTAACCAGAATAGAAAGAGGAGCGGGAGGCCCCGGTGCACAACCGAGCCAGAGAACAAGTACATTAGAGTGTCTAATTTGAGAAACAGACGCCTCACAAGTCCTCAACTGGCAGCTTCATTAAATAGTACCTGCAAAACACCAGTTTCAACGTCAACAGTGACTCTTAAATCAGAACAAATGTTTTCAGCTGTGCTAAAATAATTGCAAAAGTGTTTTCTAATGATCAATTAGCCTTTTAAAATTATAAACTTGGATTAGCTAACACAACGTGCCATTGGAACACAGGAGTGATGGTTGCTGATAATGGGCCTATGTAGATATTCCATAACAAATCTGCAATTTCCAGCTACAATAGCAATTTACAAAATTAACAATGTCGACACTGTATTTCTGATTAATTTGATGTAATTTTAATGGACCAAAAATGTGCTTTTCTTTCAAAAACAAGAACATTTCTAAGTGACCACAAACTTTTGAACTGTAGTGTACATACTTAGTGTAGGGTCTATGTATAGTTGTGTATGTCAGTGGCATGTTTAGCATATAGAGAATCTCCTCTATGTTCATCCGTCCTCTTCACATGATCCCTCCTTTATCTTCCTCTCCTGCTGCGATGTGTGTGTGTGTGTGTGTGTGTGTGTGTGTGTGTGTGTGTGTGTGTGTGTGTGTGTGTGTGTGTGTGTGTGTGTGTGTGTGTGTGTGTGTGTGTGTGTGTGTGTGTGTGTGTGTGTGTGTGTGTGAGAGAGAGTTTGACTGCTGGGTTCATGTGTATATGCAGTATGTGTGCATGGTTGGTATGTGTATGCTGTGTTGGCAGGATGTGTGTGTGTCTCATTGTGTATGTATGCAGCACATATGGGAGGCATAAATCCTCCCAGCATTCCTTGGGCTCGGACCGTAGGAGCAGAAAGGGGATAGCATGCACATGGACTTGGGCTGAGGCTGATAGCTATGAAATTGACCTGTTGATTGATTGAAACAATTAATTATTTTTCGCACCTCCATGCTTTTTTTGCCGGGCCTAACAATCATTATTTCTCCTCACAAGGCAAGTGAAGACAGGAGATTGTTTTATAATATATCTACTAAACCCAACGAAGCTTATGCTAAAGCTAAAGATGGCAAACACTTATGTTTTTCAATGTAGGACATTTTCAGCTGGCTCAAATTGGCTGTTTTGTAGTCAGTCAGTCACAACATTGTAAGGGGTCGCGTGTAAATCAAATCACATTTTATTTGTCACATTCGCAGAATACAGCGGCTTGCTTAGGTCTTCCCAACAATGCAGAGGTTCAAAATTATAATATAAATATTAATAAAATATTAACACGAGGAATAAAATACACAAGAATGGAGCTATACAGGGAGTACTTAGAAAGGATTTGCCAGTAGATTGTCGACTTGATTCATGATGATGACTGCTAGCTAAGATTTTGAAAGTATGAAGTTGACATGATCAGTCCAATCAAAGCTACTGTACATATAATGTGATTTCACATCATTTTATCTGTGGCCAATGACCTTCAGCCTTCTTGGATGGGCACTTCTAATGTAACTCTATTGCAGCACCCAAGGGGCTAGAATTTTTTAAGTCTACCCTTAGACTTGGTTGTGACGTAGTGTCCCCATGAGTGACAGAACACTGAGCCAATCACGGCGCAACACTCCGGATGTTCTTCTGGCTTGCCCCACCACAGAAAGCACTGAGCTAAGCTGAATAACCTGCATTTTGGAGCTGCCTTACTCAAGAAAACAAAAAAGAGTCCATGTTTGTATGCGGCTTTATTAACTCAATGATATATAATTTTTTTTACATTGTTTGAAAACTGATATGTGACACGTATTAATGCCAAAATAACATGCAAAACAGGCAAGCCCCCATGTTTTTGCAAAAACTGTGGGGCCCAAAACAGGTGGAGCTGCCCTGAACGACGGGTCACCACTGCTCATTGATCTATGCAATCCCATTTGTCTCGTCCCTATATGCACACAACAATATGCAGCCGTCATGACAGATCAGCGTAAGAAGGCAGACAGAGCAGGCATCTATAGGGCTATTATTCTCTCTCTTTAAACATGACAGATGGAACTAGGCTACTAGCCTCTATCAAATCCAAATTATTACCCATCATTAGCCTACAGCGTAGGCCTACTGCTATTCGCTGTTTGGTGGTGCGGAGGCGCTGGGCCTGACCATAAAAAAACGTAGTTTCTACTGAAGATAAACGTATCTACTTCCTGTCAGTCAGTGAACTGCACAGCATTTTCACTGAGGAGTTTCACCATTCATATTTTCTAATCCATTATTTTGGTGTTGGTCTGTTTGTGACATGTTGTTTTGTTGATGGGGTTCTCTCTGCTGCTTTGTTCCTAATGTACTGTACCAGGCTGAGTTCATTAGGTCTACGCTGCCTAGAGCAAAAACATTCATGTCCTGTCTTCATTTTCTCTCATTTAATTTTGCCTGTGATACAAGGCTCCCGAGTGGCGAAGCGGTCTAAGGTACTGCATCTCAGTGGAAGAGGCATCACTGCAGTCCCTGGTTCGAATCCGGGCTGCATAACATCCGGCCGTGATTGGGATTCCCATAGGGCGGTGTACATTTGGCTGGGGTAGGCCCAGCCTAAATAAGAATTTGTTTTTATCTGACCTGCCCAGGTAAATATTATTATTTTTTTTTAAAGACAGCATTGTCACCGTGCATATAATAAAGCCAAGTGTTTTCTCTCCTCATGGTGAGTGAGCCCTGAGGCGACACCTTGTGGGGAAAACAGGGAACTACCACAACACTAGCTTACAAGCATTTCCAGTGGAAGTTCCAATAAAGACTGAAACGTATTGAAACAAACCCTGCCAGAGACAGTCTCCACCATGAAAGAAAAACCACCCAGAACAGAGTTCGAGGAAGATGCACTGCTAAGGCCATCTGCTCCACTGAAGGAGTATAAAGGAAAATTGAAAAAGTTATCATATTATGACAAGTTATTACATTATGACAAGTTTTACGTTATGACAAGTTTTACGTTATGACAAGTTATTACGTTATGACAAGCTATTACATTATGACAAGTTTTACGTTATGACAAGTTTTACGTTATGACAAGTTTTACGTTATGACAAGTTTTACGTTATGACAAGTTTTACGTTATGACAAGTTATTATGTTATGACAAGTTATTACGTTATGACAAGTTATTACATTATGACAAGTTATTATGTTATGACAAGTTATTACATTAACCGTTGTTACTGTAGTCAAGTCAAGGACCAATAGATTCAGTGTAACCGAGACAGGATGGCATAACCATAAACTGACTAACCCTAAAAGACACCTGCAACATGTATTTTTGGTATCTAGGTGGTATGAGAAGGCGTGTCTAAGTGATGATTCTTCAAATTCTTTTGAGAGTGACTTAATGGGAGGGTGTGTGTTTGTGTACTCCGCCGTGAATGCGTTCTGTGTGTGTGTGTGTCCCATGTGCCAACTTGCTTGTGTGTGATCCTGGTGTCTGTCTGTGTGTTTTGTGAGAGTGAAATGAAACGCAGTGTGGACATTGACAGATCACAGGGGATTGTACAATTGCAGGTTGCTGCGTCCTGCTGTCACTGGGCTCATCTGTCACTGAGGTAGGACTAGCTGGGAGACAGGAGGCTTCTCCTCCTCCTGCTCATTGTGTGTGTCTGTGTGTGTCTGTGTGTGTGGTCTTGCTCCTGTGGCCCTTTGGAATTCTTATCTTTCTCAGTCACGTCCTCAATGGAATAATACTGTATCAAGACTTTGATGGAAGAAACTGTGCAGATGTGCCAGGTAAAGTATACGGGGAGTTTCCATATCCATTGTATTGGCTTGGCCAATGTGTTGTATTGACTGGGGTTTTTTCAGGAGCTGAACTTGGCAACAACATGAGACTGTGACAGACAGCCTGCTGGATCATCTTCAGACTACTGCTGTACTACGAAGTTTATCCACCTGCATCTCCATCTATCAATACAAACACTCCCTAGAAACACCACCTGCATCTCCATATATCAATACAGACACTCCCTAGAAACACCACCTGCACCTCCATATGTCAATACAGACACTCCCTAGAAACACCACCTGCATCTCCATATATCAATACAGACACTCCCTAGAAACACCACCTGCATCTCCATATATCAATACAGACACTCCCTAGAAACACCACCTGCATCTCCATATATCAATACAGACACTCCCTAGAAACACCACCTCTACCTCCATATATCAATACAGACACTCCCTAGAAACACCACCTCTACCTCCATATATCAATACAGACACTCCCTAGAAACACCACCTCTACCTCCATATATCAATACAGACACTCCCTAGAAACACCACCTGCATCTCCATATATCAATACAGACACTCCCTAGAAACACCACCTGCATCTCCATCTATCAATACAGACACTCCCTAGAAACACCACCTGCACCTCCATCTATCAATACAGACACTCCCTAGAAACACCACCTGCATCTCCATATATCAATACAGACACTCCCTAGAAACACCACCTCTACCTCCATATATCAATACAGACACTCCCTAGAAACACCACCTGCATCTCCATATATCAATGCAGACACTCCCTAGAAACACTACCTGCACCTCCATCTATCAATACAGACACTCCCTAGAAACACCACCTGCATCTCCATATATCAATGCAGACACTCCCTAGAAACACCACCTGCACCTCCATCTATCAATACAGACACTCCCTAGAAACACCACCTGCATCTCCATATATCAATGCAGACACTCCCTAGAAACACCACCTGCACCTCCATATATCAATACAGACACTCCCTAGAAACACCACCTGCATCTCCATATATCAATGCAGACACTCCCTAGAAACACCACCTGCACCTCCATATATCAATACAGACACTCCCTAGAAACACCACCTGCATCTCCATCTATCAATACAGACACTCCCTAGAAACACCACCTGCACCTCCATATATCGATACAGACACTCCCTAGAAACACCACCTGCATCTCCATATATCAATACAGACACTCCCTAGAAACACCACCTGCACCTCCATATATCAATACAGACACTCCCTAGAAACACCACCTGCACCTCCATATATCGATACAGACACTCCCTAGAAACACCACCTGCATCTCCATATATCAATACAGACACTCCCTAGAAACACCACCTGCACCTCCATATATCAATACAGACACTCCCTAGAAACACCACCTGCACCTCCATATATCAATACAGACATTCCCTAGAAACACCACCTCTACCTCCATATATCAATACAGACACTCCCTAGAAACACCACCTGCACCTCCATCTATCAATACAGACACTCCCTAGAAACACCACCTCTACCTCATCTATCAATACAGACACTCCCTAGAAACACCACCTGCACCTCCATCTATCAATACAGACACTCCCTAGAAACACCACCTGCATCTCCATATATCAATACAGACACTCCCTATAAACACCACCTGCATCTCCATATATCAACACAGACACTCCCTAGAAACACCACCTGCACCTCCATATATCAACACAGACACTCCCTAGAAACACCACCTGCACCTCCATATATCAATACAGACACTCCCTAGAAACACCACCTCTACCTCCATCTATCAATACAGACACTCCCTAGAAACACCACCTGCACCTCCATCTATCAATACACACACTCCCTAGAAACACCACCTGCATCTCCATATATCAAAACAGACACTCCCTAGAAACACCACCTGCATCTCCATCTATCAATACAGACACTCCCTAGAAACACCACCTGCACCTCCATATATCAATACAGACACTCCCTAGAAACACCACCTGCATCTCCATCTATCAATACAGACACTCCCTAGAAACACCACCTGCATCTCCATATATCAATGCAGACACTCCCTAGAAACACCACCTGCACCTCCATATATCAATACAGACACTCCCTAGAAACACCACCTGCATCTCCATATATCAATGCAGACACTCCCTAGAAACACCACCTGCACCTCCATATATCAATACAGACACTCCCTAGAAACACCACCTCTACCTCCATATATCAATACAGACACTCCCTAGAAACACCACCTGCACCTCAATCTATCAATACAGACACTCCCTAGAAACACCACCTCTACCTCATCTATCAATACAGACACTCCCTAGAAACACCACCTCTACCTCCATCTATCAATACAGACACTCCCTAGAAACACCACCTGCATCTCCATATATCAATACAGACACTCCCTAGAAACACCACCTGCATCTCCATCTATCAATACAGACACTCCCTAGAAACACCACCTGCACCTCCATATATCAATACAGACACTCCCTAGAAACACCACCTGCATCTCCATCTATCAATACAGACACTCCCTAGAAACACCACCTGCACCTCCATATATCGATACAGACACTCCCTAGAAACACCACCTGCATCTCCATATATCAATACAGACACTCCCTAGAAACACCACCTGCACCTCCATATATCAATACAGACACTCCCTAGAAACACCACCTGCACCTCCATATATCGATACAGACACTCCCTAGAAACACCACCTGCACCTCCATCTATCAATACAGACACTCCCTAGAAACACCACCTGCATCTCCATATATCAATACAGACACTCCCTAGAAACACCACCTGCACCTCCATATATCAATACAGACATTCCCTAGAAACACCACCTCTACCTCCATATATCAATACAGACACTCCCTAGAAACACCACCTCTACCTCCATCTATCAATACAGACACTCCCTAGAAACACCACCTGCACCTCCATATATCAATACAGACACTCCCTAGAAACACCACCTGCACCTCCATCTATCAATACAGACACTCCCTAGAAACACCACCTGCATCTCCATATATCAATACAGACACTCCCTAGAAACACCATCTGCATCTCCATCTATCAATACAGACACTCCCTAGAAACACCACCTGCATCTCCATATATCAATACAGACACTCCCTAGAAACACCACCTGCACCTCCATATATCAATACAGACACTCCCTAGAAACACCACCTGCATCTCCATATATCAATACAGACACTCCCTAGAAACACCACCTCTACCTCCATCTATCAATACAGACACTCCCTAGAAACACCACCTGCACCTCCATATATCAATACAGACACTCCCTAGAAACACCACCTGCACCTCCATCTATCAATACAGACACTCCCTAGAAACACCACCTCTACCTCCATATATCAATACAGACACTCCATAGAAGCACCACCTGCATCTCCATATATCAATACAGACACTCCATAGAAACACCACCTCTACCTCCATCTATCGATACAGACACTCCCTAGAAACACCACAAACTAATTAGTGAAATAATTAGCAATGTAATAAAATAAAAAAATCTCTCTCCCTATGCTCTCCCTCTCTCTCTTTTATTCACGCCCTGGCTTGTCGCCTTCTACAGTTAGCGCCAAGAATTGTTGATCAGATGTGGATACAAAACAGGAAAAGCCAATTAAACCAGACGCAGTAATTCATCTGTCACACAGTCTGACAGGAACACAGCACTGTTAAATATAAGACACAACATCAATCAAAACATGTCACTATAGCTAGCCAGTCACTTGTTATGAGTAATTACAAGTGTCAAAGAAAAGCATTTGAGCATCTGGAAAGAATAAGATAACTTCATATGAATTTTTTATCACTTTGACTAATTTAAAGCGCAGAAATATATATGACAAAACTTTATAATCATTTGTCTTATGTCACACAAGATTCAACTAAATCATTGCATATTTGAAGAAAGAGCTCCATTTTATTCTTATTAAACGTTTTTATAAAAACTCAACAACTCTACAAAAAGACTCTGCGACTCCGTATTCCCTATAGACTAGCAGCCGCCCCACCCTGAGCACAGCACTCCATTGCTGATGTTTTATGACGGGTAATTCAGCCTCGGCTGTTATCTGAGCCATCTCAGGAATGGACACTAGAATCAAGTGCAATAAACAAGATTGTCTGGACAGCCATTCACAAAGGGAAGAGTGGGAGGGGGTGAGTTCCCCTATGGACCTTCACACAGAAACGCTCTCTCTCTCACACACACACGCTACAAACACATCAAAGAGAGAGACAAACAAAACACAATCTACCCAAATAGGCAAACATGAGCAGAGAGCGAGAGAGAACTTTGCTCCCAAGCTCCAGGCTAGACAGAGCAGCTTTCCTTCTGTTTGTTTTCACAGCAGTCTCTAAACAAGGTTCAGGTCTGCTCTTTCTGGGATCTCCGTGTGTGTGTGTGTGTGTGTGTGTGTGTGTGTGTGTGTGTGTGTGTGTGTGTGTGTGTGTGTGTGTGTGTGTGTGTGTGTGTGTGTGTGTGTGTGTGTGTGTGTGTGTGTGTGTGTGTGTGTGTGTGTGTGTGTTTCTGTACATGTGTGTGTGTTTCTGTACATGTGTGTGTATATGCACATACGTGCATGCGTGCTTGCTGAGCATTTGGCCTTCTCCTCTGCCCTGGCTGCTTTGTTGAGTCTGCTGAGCTCTGAGCTGGGCCCCAGGATATCTCCAGAGACAGGGGGTTGTAATTTACACCCTTATCCCCTGAGAGAGCCTGGGAGAGAGGACAGGGAGGGAGGGGGACGAAGGATAGAGAGGCGCAGAGGATAAGAGGGAGGGAGACAGCGAGAAAGAGGAGGACAGAGAGGGGAGATGGAGGGTCCAAGAGTACAGAGAAAATAACAGGAGGATGAGACACAGAGAGGGGAGATATAAGGAGGGATGAACGAGAGATATGGCCAAGATTTATATAGAACAGAATAGGTGATATTGGTGGGATGTGGAATCCAACATGGCTGCTGTATGCTTGCATTGTTCAAAATATTCTCTTTCCCTTTCTGACCTTTCTCCCATCTCTCTCTCTCTCTCCACAAAGACATTCCATAAATGTGCCAGTGGTAGCTGCTGGGACAGAGACACCTCAGACCCCAGACAGACAGCCCAGCGCTCTGCTGTGTTTGGGGGCAGATGTACCACCATTACCTGCCTCCAGCCCAACAGACCAGGACCAAGGGCCCCTTCTCACTCTCTCGTTCTCTCGTTCTGTCCTTTATTTTCTTCTCCCATCACATCTCATCTATCTCTCCCTCACTAAGGGCCCGCCACTCACCCACTTAAGGGCACAAAACGATGCACCAGAGTCCCACTCATTGTTAAGCAGAGACAGGACAGCGACAGGACCGAGACAGGAACAGAAACAGTCAGGGGGAGAAAGGAAAGACAAAGGGATGGAAAGAATAGGAGACACCCCTCACACTAACCTGTTTGCAACAGTTTCCTTTTCGGAGAGAGGTCCAATTCATTAAGCCATCACAGGTCTGACAGCCTACCAGCTGATACCTAAAGACCTGTCCTGTAGTGTCCTACATGCAGTGCACATCTCTGTATGACTTCATTACTATTACTACAAAAGACTCTGGATAGAAAAACAGTGGGTTCAAAAATGTTGAACTCCTTTAAATACTTCTAGCATTTTCTTCAGCCTGCCTGAAGTGTTAGATGGGTGGGTTTGCACTTTTTCACTATTATATTTGTTCCATTGCGCGAGGCAAGCTCAATGAAGCCAAGATAAGGTATTTGAAATGATTTCAAATAGTATTTGAACCCAGGCCTGGTACAGTGCTGTAAATGTATTTTATGTTGACTTTCTGATGAGGTAAGTGTCTATAGCTTTTAGTGAAACCTGTTTCTGATTGACTAAGTGACTAAACGAGAGTAAACTAAAGTATGCTGCTTCTAGATCTGTATCGGTGGCCTTACACTGTTAGCCTACACACACACACACACACACACAACATAGACACACACACACATAACAGACGCATGCACACGTAAACACACATTCAGTCCTCCTCTCTCAGAATGCCTCTGTGTACTTCTGATTGACTGCAGACTAAATGCTTTAAGCTGCACGTCTCACTCCAACACCTAAACATCTGACAGGCTGCCCATAAATAAAGGTTAGCCAGAGCCTGCTGCATGGGTAATTTACACCAGCGCTATCTCTTAAACGAACATGTTACAGATCTCCACTCCATATTTGATCACCCGGGAGAGAGCACTTGGAGGAGGGAAGATGAACAAGTGCAAAGTTGGAGACATAAGGGAGTGGGGTGAGGGGTTGGAGGGGGACTTCAAAGTTCCACGGCCCAGAGAGCAGGTTGGGGTGTGGAGGTGTGGAGGTGTGGGGGTGTTGGCTCCTCACAGGGAGCGGGCAGGGTGGTTCTCTTCAGGAAGCTGGGAGCCAGTGCTATGGTCCAGGCCTGGGCTCGTCCCTAGCCTCTGGCCACAGCCATGTACAGACAAACACTCCTGGCCACAGAAGCAGGCAGCAGCACAACACGTGGCAGGAGAAGATCTAGGGAGGAGCACGGCCTGAAGCTGCTCTCTTCTCCCTCCATCAGAAATCGCCTTTCTTTGTCTCTTTCTTTCACTGGGTGAAAACGTATCCTAACCCCTTACACTTGTGGAAACTGGCCTTTATGGACAGGGCCAAATATAAATGTTTCTAACGGAAACACTATAAAAAGCATATGCATGACATGGTAGCAATTGAAAGGGATCCGTTTGGAGATTATGGGGAAATCATCAAACCAAAGTTGAGGACACAACAGTTCACCTACAAGACTGAATCCAAACATTATACTGTTGATTTTATGTGCATTTACTGTACTTTCACGGCATTTGTCAATGAGGAAATCTGAACAGACTCTGGATACATTCAGTACATAATAAGAATATTCATTTAAATGTGAGTAGGCGCAAGATAAGAAAAAACAATTACAATTGTTTGAGTGAGAGTTCTAACTGGCGTCTCCAAGCAGCCACACACCTCTCCAAACTGTGCACAGTTCCTAAGTCATTTCAATATACTTTTATGACTCAAGGAAAGAGCCTTAAAATACAATCTGCTCCAAGCTTTGCAAATGAGGAACTGAAGCAAGCACACTTGTTTTTTTTGTTTGGAACACAGCCCTGCATCCCCAACATCACATAATTACTGTTGCTGTTTACGCAATCCAAAAGCATTCCATTATAAATCGCATTCTGGGTCAGGTGTGCATCATATGACACTTTATTATATTACCAACATAGATAAGTAAGTTATAAAACATCATTTGACAGTGTTAGACTTTCAAAAGGCAAACATATTTAAATATTACTACTCATAGAATGGAGTCATGGGTGTATTCAAGTGCGTTTTCCGCGGCTAATTTGCTTCACAATTATTTTTTTAAACTAGGCAAGTCAGTTAAGAACAAATTCTTATTTTCAATGACGGCCTAAGAACAGTTGGTTAGATTTTTGCAGAACGATAGATTTTTGCCTTGTCAGCTCCGTGATCTTGCAACCTTTCGGTTACTAGTCCAAAGCTCTAACCACTCGGCTACCTGCCGCCCCATCACAACATGACAAATATAGGGTCATTCTGTTCATGACAACCCAAGGTATAACGCATGTAATCATTGTAACTGTGGATGAAACATAGCTATCATAAACATTGACCTTGTAAATGACATGAGTTTTCAAATATGGAAATGTTTAATGCACCTTTGGTATTACGGATGTGTGGTTTGCTTGTATGACGTCAAAGCAGTATACATTATAATCCTCAATGCCTCATCTTTCAGAACCCATCGACTTGCTTTACAATATTTCCCTCACTCAGACAACAACAAATGTGAAAAAGTAGCCTAATTCGCGAGAGAGATGGGGGGGGGGTCTTCTTATCTCTCACGGTGCTCAAGTTTATAACCGATGTCAGTCAAAACCTACCTTGCGCTGTGAAGCGGAGAACCTGGAGTTCTGACATGTATAGCATTACAGCCATTGCGTTCCAATTATGAGTTTATCAATTACAAAATCGGCTATTTTCAACCGGTATACGGGATGACATGGACTGTGAGTGGAAAGGGCGACTAGTCATGGACCTGAGGCGCTCAGTGCTGTAAGAGTCTCTGGGGTTACAGGTCCCTCAGATACTGAAGGGAAACAACCTCCAAGAATATTGAGTCTAAAATCCTAAAAAGAGCAACGGTACCTATTTCATGTCGCTTCAAGCACTGCCTCCACAGAGAGCAGGAGGTTTAAATAGCCTACACGTTTGTCTTCTCTGCCTCAAATCAGCTAACATTCTAATCAAAATAGTAAACAAATTCCAAATTCAAATGATTTGGCTTTGACTACTTGTAACATTTACATAGCTTGTGGCTTCATAAGAAAATCATTTACATAACCTTGGCTTTATGTTTACAACTGTAAATATAGTATCACATGAAGGAGATTTAATATCCCAGTCTAATAATGGATTTGACAGCATCTCGCTCCCTCTGGTGGCCATTTCTGGAACATTCTACCTGAATGAAAAGAGTTTCAGATGTGATCATGTTTCCCTATAACTAACTGTTTCCATGCAGCTACAGAATATCTCATTTGATCGATAACATATTTCTGATTTAGAGTCTTGTGGTAAATTCTGGTAACGTTTTGTTAATGTGATTTAGTTGCTCGCTAACGAGCATATTCAGTAACCTACAGTAACTACAATTGCACTGCCTGGAAAATGCATTTTGAAGACTCACTATAAATCAAACACATAATCAACATTATGTCTGACAATTCCTTTATTGGAGATTACTTTTAAATGCTAAGAGTGCAGTACTGTAGAAAGCTGATATGTTAGAACTGAAGGGGAGAACATAGTCTGGCAGAAGGTGTTACAGTTCCTTTGTACATGTTACAACATATACCTGAGTAGGCTACAACATCTGGAGTAGGAGTGTGTGTGCGTGCGTGTGTGCTTGAGCGCGTGTGTGTGTGTGTGTGTGTGTGTGTGTGTGTGTGTGTGTGTGTGTGTGTGTGTGTGTGTGTGTGTGTGTGTGTGTGTGTGTGTGTGTGTGTGTGTGTGTGTGTGTGTGTGTGTGTGTGTGTGTGTGTGTTGTAATGGGCTGGTGCAGCTGATCAAGGTGCTGTGAGTGAAGGAGATGAATGGCTTCGCTTGTAGCATGACACTCAAACGAGAACACCAGTGCGTTGTGTTCTGGTGCTCACAGTAATCAATCATGACTGAGGAATGTCGAGGAATGTACAGTAGCCCAAACACTGGTGCAACACAGTCCACTGAGGGCTGATGCCCTCTTGTGGTGATATCATGATATGACAATGACCAGAGACATCATTCAGCAGCATTGCAGGCAGAGCTAATTCTTTGTATTCTTTGGACAGTTGAAAGGTGAACCATCAGCATTGAGTGAAAACCCACTTCAGCCTGAACCAAAACAACTTGAATAAATGATAAATGTGTATGTGCGTCCGTGGACACATGATTACGTACGTTACATGTATGTCCTCAAATATGGAAGGCAGGCGGAAAAAGGCGAGATCAGGTGGGACCATTCTAGCCAATGAGAGGGCAGATATGCATAAGAACAACAGGCCATAGTGATAGATTTATTTGTATCTCTGCCATTATAGCGTCTGTGACCAAATGGGCAGCACCATTGAGGCCATCTCCATTTTAAAGTAGTACATTTTTTTGTTCCTCATTGGCTGATTTGCTCCCAATACATAGGAACCCTCAACCAAACTGCAGCAGCCATGCTGCTGCTCCAGTTTCAGCCGTGCTGCCTATGGAACCCTGACCTGTTCACCGGACGTGCTACTTGTCCCAGACCTGCTGTTTTCAACTCTCTAGAGACAGCAGGAGCGGTAGAGATACTCTGAATGATCGGCTATGAAAAGCCAACTGACATTTACTCCTGAGGTGCTGACCTGTTGCACCCTCGACAACCACTGTGATTATTATTATTTGACCCTGCTGGTCATTTATGAACATTTGAACATCTTGGCCATGTTCTGTTATAATCTCCACCCGGCACAGCCAGAAGAGGACTGGCCACCCCTCATAGTCTGGTTTCTTCCTAGGTTCGGGCCTTTCTAGGGAGTTTTTCCTAGCCATCGGGCTTCTACAACTGCATTGCTTGCTGTTTGGGGTTTTAGGCTGGGTTTCTGTACAGCACTTTGTGACATCACCTGATGTAAGAAGGGCTTTGTAAATAAATTTGATTTGATTTGAACCAGTTGAATACTTTAAAATGGTGGAAGCCCTCAATGGCAAGGTCCATGCTAAAACGGGATACATCCATGAGTCCTCTATCTCTATGAAAACAGGCACATTGCCGATATAAAGTCGTGCCGAAATGCCACGAGTCCACTTATATCAGTGCATTCATAACAACCTAACCATTTCGAAACTTCTATCCGATAAAATAAGCCTCATGTAGCAAATTAGCGATTACATTTTTAGTTGACAAAATTAGACACTCATTGACCTACATACAAAAATGTCACACTTGGTGGACTTATTTTCGTGGACAGATTTTGGGTGGAGTAAAACCTCTCGCTTCACCTCTTCCTCTCTGGTTCATTCACACAAGCATGTTTCCAGTTCACCTATGGCTTCATTGCACCCGTGCTGTGCTCCACCCACAGGACAATAAAAGCACATAAAGCCTGGTAAATTGTAGGAGGGTGATTATGGCTCCTGTTGGATGATGGAAACACAAGAAACATCAGAGGGTAATAAAACAGCCCTAAATGCCAACAGTACATTCATCCATCAGCAGAGAGGGCCGGAGGAGAGGGTAGAGGGTAGTGCAGAGAGGGCCGGAGGAGAGGGTAGAGGGTAGTGCAGAGAGGGCCGGAGGAGAGGGTAGAGGGTAGTGCAGAGAGGGCCGGAGGAGAGGGTAGAGGGTAGTGCAGAGAGGGCCGGAGGAGAGGGTAGAGGGTAGTGCAGAGAGGGTCGGAGGAGAGGGTAGAGGGTAGTGCAGAGAGGGCCGGAGGAGAGGGTAGAGGGTAGTGCAGAGAGGGCCGGAGGAGAGGGTAGAGGGTAGTGCAGAGAGGGCCGGAGGAGAGGGTAGAGGGTAGTGCAGAGAGGGCCGGAGGAGAGGGTAGAGGGTAGTGCAGAGAGGGCCGGAGGAGAGGGTAGAGGGTAGTGCAGAGAGGGCCGGAGGAGAGGGTAGAGGGTAGTGCAGAGAGGGCCGGAGGAGAGGGTAGAGGGTAGTGCAGAGAGGGCCGGAGGAGAGGGTAGAGGGTAGTGCAGAGAGGGCCGGAGGAGAGGGTAGAGGGTAGTGCAGAGAGGGCCGGAGGAGAGGGTAGAGGGTAGTGCAGAGAGGGCCGGAGGAGAGGGTAGAGGGTAGTGCAGAGAAGGCCGGAGGAGAGGGTAGAGGGTAGTGCAGAGAGGGCCGGAGGAGAGGGTAGAGGGTAGTGCAGAGAGGGCCGGAGGAGAGGGTAGAGGGTAGTGCAGAGAGGGCCGGAGGAGAGGGTAGAGGGTAGTGCAGAGAGGGCCGGAGGAGAGGGTAGAGGGTAGTGCAGAGAAGGCCGGAGGAGAGGGTAGAGGGTAGTGCAGAGAGGGCCGGAGGAGAGGGTAGAGGGTAGTGCAGAGAGGGCCGGAGGAGAGGGTAGAGGGTAGTGCAGAGAGGGCCGGAGGAGAGGGTAGAGGGTAGTGCAGAGAGGGCCGGAGGAGAGGGTAGAGGGTAGTGCAGAGAGGGCCGGAGGAGAGGGTAGAGGGTAGTGCAGAGAAGGCCGGAGGTACTCTGTTGAGTTGTGCTATATAGAGAGACATTATTTCTACTAGTTTACACATATCCTGTAGTCTACACCTGTAGCCTACACCTATCCTATAGAGTACACCTATCCTATAGACTACACCTATCCTAGAGTACACCTCTAGTCTACTCCTATCCTATAGACTACACCTCGAGACTACACCTATCCTATAGACTACCACTATCCTATGGAGTACACCTATCCTATAGACTACACCTATCCTAGAGTACACCTCTAGCCTACACCTATCCTGTAGACTACACCTATTCTATAGTCTACACCTATCCTATAGAGTACACCTCTAGTCTACACCTATCATGTAGCCTACACCTATCCTATAGACTACACCTCTAGTCTACACCTATCCTATAGAGTACACCTCTAGCCTACACCTATCCTATAGCCTACACCTATCCTATAGCCTACACCTATCCTATGGACTACACCTATGCTATAGACTACACCTAGCTTATAGACTACACCTCTAGCCTACACCTATCCTATAGACTACACCTATCCTATAGACTACACCTATCCTATAGACTACACCTATCCTATATATTACACCTATCATATAGATTACACCTATCCTATAGACTACACCTATCCTATGGAGTACACCTATCCTATAGCCTACACCTATCCTATAGATTACATCTATCATATAGATTACACCTATCCTATAGCCTACACCTATCCTATGGAGTACACCTATCCTATAGACTACACCTATCCTCTAGCCTACACCTATCCTATAGATTACACCTACCCTATAGCCTACATCTATCCTATGGAGTACACCTATCCTATAGACTACACCTATTCTATAGTCTACACCTATCCTATAGACTACACCTCTAGCCTACGCCTATCCTATAGACTACACCTATCCTATAGACTACACCTATCCTATAGATTACATCTATCATATAGATTACACCTATCCTATAGCCTACACCTATCCTATGGAGTACACCTATCCTCTAGCCTACACCTATCCTATAGATTACACCTATCCTATAGCCTACACCTACCCTATGGAGTACACCTATCCTATAGACTACACCTATCCTAGAGTACACGTCTAGTCTACACCTGTCCTATAGACTACACCTCTAGCCTACACCTATCCTATAGACTACACCTATCCTATAGACTACACCTCTAGCCTACACCTATCCTATAGACTACACCTATCCTATAGACTACACCTATCCTATAGACTACACCTCTAGCCTACACCTATCCTATAGACTACACCTATCCTATAGACTACACCTCTAGTCTACACCTATCATATAGCCTACACCTATCCTATAGACTACACCTATCCTAGAGTACACCTCTAGCCTACACCTATCCTATAGACTACACCTATCTTATAGACTACACCTCTAGCCTCCACCTATCATATAGACTACACCTATCCTATGGAGTACACCTATCCTATAGACTACACCTATCCTAGAGTACACGTCTAGTTTACACCTGTCCTATAGACTACACCTCTAGCCTACACCTATCCTATAGACTACACCTATCCTATATACTACACCTCTAGCCTACACCTATCCTATAGACTACACATATCCTATAGACTACACCTATCCTATAGACTACACCTATCCTATAGAGTACACCTTTAGTCTACACCTATCATATAGCCTACACCTATCCTATAGACTACACCTATCCTATAGACTACACCTCTAGTCTACACCTATCATATAGCCTACACCTATCCTATAGACTACACCTATCCTAGAGTACACCTCTAGCCTACACCTATCCTATAGACTACACCTATCTTATAGACTACACCTCTAGCCTCCACCTATCATATAGACTACACCTATCCTATGGAGTACACCTATCCTATAGACTACACCTATCCTAGAGTACACGTCTAGTTTACACCTGTCCTATAGACTACACCTCTAGCCTACACCTATCCTATAGACTACACCTATTCTATAGTCTACACCTATCCTATAGAGTACACCTCTAGTCTACACCTATCATGTAGCCTACACCTATCCTATAGACTACACCTCTAGTCTACACCTATCCTATAGAGTACACCTCTAGCCTACACCTATCCTATAGCCTACACCTATCCTATAGCCTACACCTATCCTATGGACTACACCTATGCTATAGACTACACCTCTAGCCTACACCCATCCTATAGACTACACCTATCCTATAGCCTACACCTATCCTATAGACTACACCTCTAGCCTATACTTTACATCTAGAATGAGGCTGAGCTCCAGGATCCGGTCTCCTGTCTCCCTCCTCCAGCCTCCCTCTAGCCAGCCTCCAGCCTTTCTCTTTCTGTCTCCCTCCTCCCTCCCTGCCTCCTTCAGCCTTCTGTCAACCAGCCTCCTTCCCTCTTCCCGCCTCCCTCCTAATCCAGCCTGCCAGCTGTCTCCCTCTAGCTCCTTTCCTCCAGCATTCCTCCCTCCTCCAGCCTCCTCTCTCCCCCTTTTCTAATTTCTCGCTCTCCCCCCAATCTCTCTCTCTCTTTGTCTTTCTCTCTCTTTCCTAGCCAATAGGAAACAGATGAGCTATTTATTCCACGATAGCCCTCCATTGCCCTTCCTGTCGTCACGGCAACACATCTGACATACATTTTAACGTAGTTTGGAGTGAAGTCTCCTTTTTAGAGCTGATCGTTTTGAAGTAACAACACATTCTTGGAGAGGAAGTCTTCAAGTCAAAAATGACATGTTTATTTATTACAATCGGGATTAGGATTACGTTCTTGAAAGTAGATATACTGTTCAGTAGCAAACTTTATTCACTCAATATGGATTGAAGAGCTCTTGGACGTGAACATGGTGGAAATGTCCCACCTTTTCACCTGGATCAATACTTAAAAGCCGAAGACATCCATGATGTCACTGACCAGATTAAAGACGAAACCCTAGGCTAGCACCATCTTGGATGAAACGATAGTCACGATCATTATGAGAGGATGATAACACGTTGGAAGGGGTAATAGGCTTAAATGCTTATGACAAGTCTTACATAATGCATCGTACATGCAAGCTTTAAGTTTCACAGATAAATTAAATGTTTCTTATTCTACTCTAATTTAAACAGATATTTTCCAAAATTGCATGCAATACGCCGTCAGACTTTTTACAACAACACAGTAAAACAAACCAGGTGGGGACATGCCATAGTGGAGAGGTCAGAAACTGAAACATGATGCTGTCTCTCCTCTCTTGGCTCTTATCATGTCTTGTAGTTGGTCAAATGCTACGTGGTAAAACAGAACATCAACCTCACAGTATCACTTATGTAACATATATGTCAGGCTATATCAGTTCACAGACTTGAAACCAGGTTCACAGTACTAGATACAGAGGGTAGTGAGACAGAGAGAGAGCCAGACAGACAGACAGACAGACAAAGAAGAGAGAGAGCGATAGAGAGAGAGAAAGAGAGAGAGTGGGTGGTGAGAGATCGCGAGAGACACAGAGAAAGAGAGAGAGTGTGTGGTGAGAGATAGCGAGAGACACAGAGAAAGAGAGTGTGTGGTGAGAGATAGCGAGAGACACAGAGAAAGAGAGAGAGTGTGTGGTGAGAGATAGCGAGAGACACAGAGAAAGAGAGAGAGTTTGTGGTGAGAGATAGCGAGAGACACAGAGAAAGAGAGTGGATGGTGAGAGATAGCAAGAGAGAGACAGACAGAGAGAGAGTGGGTGGTGAGAGATAGTGAGAGACAGACAGAGAGTGGGTGGTGAGAGATAGCGAGAGCGAGAGAGAGACAGAGAGAGAGTGGGTGGTGAGAGATAGCGAGAGAGAGACAGACAGAGAGAGAGTGGGTGGTGAGATAGCGAGAGAGAGAGAGAGAGAGAGACAGAGAGAGAGTGGGTGGTGAGAGATAGCGAGAGAGAGAGAGACAGACAGAGAGAGAGTGGGTTTTGAGAGATAGCGAGAGAGAGAGAGACAGACAGAGAAAGAGTTTTTCTTTTTTATTATATTATCTAATTGTTTGATGTATTGTATTGCTTTGGAAACATCTGATAGGGTGTATTGGCATGGCAGGAACTATTTGAATTAGAGAGAGACAGAAGGTAAAGTTAGAGTGAGGAAAGAGGATAAGAAGGGACTGAAGTGGGAGGTATCTGGTGGTGGAGAGACCCTCTGTTCGGTCTGCTCCCCAAATTATCTCACGTTTCCTGGATTTCTGCCACGGTACTCCGGGAAGAATGGGTTTATTTCTGGCAGAAGAGAGGAGATGGAGTCCATGGTCAGACATGAAATGTTTGAATGAGGGTCATGTCACTTGTGACCCCTCTTCTCAATCACTAGAAATTATCTGACACACTGTCTATGAGCAATGATATGAAGACACGCTGTCTATGATCAATGACACGCTGTCTATGATCGATGATCTGATGACACACAGTCTATGATCAGTGATATGATCGATGAGCTGATGACACGCTGTCTATGATTGATTATCTGATGACACGCTGTCTATGAACAATGATCTGATGACACACTGTCTATGATCAATGATCTGATGACATGCTGTCTGTTTATGATCAATGATCTGATGACATGCTGTCTGTTTATGATCAATGATCTGATGACACGCTGTCTGTTTATGATCAATGATCTGATGACACACTGTCTATGATCAATGATCTGATGACACGCTGTCTATGATCAAATACTGTACATTCTCAAAGTAATCAAATATACTTCCTACTTCTGATCTATGTAAAGGCTTGGGACTGTTGTGAATGCATGCACTAATCTGGTGAATGCAGATATCCAGAGCAAGAAGGATTGGTAATCTACACCACACTAATCCTATGACCATCAGAAATCCACTGTGCTTTTTAAACCTGTTTCCTCTTGTGGAAAGAAATCTACTGAGTCAAAGGCACTGAAAGTACCACACTTGAACTTTTGCATAGTTTAACATGTGGCCATTTCATTTTTTCTCTCCACTGCCAAATGTGGCTTCTCACTTCTACAGTCACAGCTGAGTCATCATCTAAAATCTCAACAGTATAATACCACACATTCATTGAGAGCGTAAAATTAGATACTTTATGGTACAATATTATACTCGGGTAAACAGATATAGCGATACGTTCTCTCGGGCTTGCTCTAGAATGTCTTGGTCAGTGGTCGGTGGTGGACATGCAGCACCTGGCCAGGGCTTTGGGTAGGGCTGACAACCAGATATCTAGAGGCAGAACGTGTCTGGGCTGAATGTGAACGGATTATCGCTCACCACACATGTCCTCTCTAGGAAACTCAAGCCGACTTTTCAATGTAAAAGGGTGCCAATAAGTCTCTGTGGTAAAATGCAGGCACACATGCTATCTGAAACGACCCAATAGTCATGCAGCCATGATTCCTCTGGGTCAAGGGAGGGCAGGGAAGGAGAGGCTGATGGAGGACAGGATAGGGCCAGGGAGCAAGTGACTACCTTTGGCTGACCTTCCCCTTTTCTTTTCAGCCTCAGAATATCTTTTCTAACTACACTGGCAGGTCTGTCTGTCTGTCCGTCCGTCCGTCCGTCCGTCTGTGTGAGTGAGTACTCACCAGTGAGTATATCATGTGAAGCAGGTGTCTGTACAGTTTCCAACCTAGATCTACTGGTGACTGACTGCATGTCATCACACCCCCTGTATCTCTATCTTCACTCTGGCAGACGCTCTGTTCCAATATCCACACTAGCATACTACGTAGAATGAAGCCATGCATTGTGCATCTATTCTAACGTGCTATGCTATGCTAGGGTAATTCAACCTCGTAAAGGATCACGTTTAAATGGCTGATATACAGTACCAGTCAAAAGTTTGAACACACCTACTCATTCCAGGGTTTTTCTTTATTTTTACTATTTTCTACATTGTTGAATAATAGTGAAGACATCAAAACTATGAAATAACACATATTGAAGACTCGCAAATATAAAAAATGTTTTGTTTAATACTTTTTTGGTTACTACATGATTCCATATGTGTTATTTCATAGTTTTGATGTGTTTACTATTATTCTACAATGTAGAAAATCGTAAAAATATCCCTTGAATGAGTAGGTGTTCAAACTTTAACTGGTACTGTACATTATAGCCTATGTCTGTGGTGCTTCAAAGTCAGTCCCTGCTGAGAGTGCATTTTCTACCACAAGAGAAGTTCCTTCTCTTCTTTAATCAGAATCTGAATCACATTGTGCAGTCGCCGGGTAACTTAGGTTATCTAATGGGAATTTACACATGGCAAAGAGAGCGCCATCCCAAACTAACTTCTAATACAGCTTTAACTGTTGTTATAATGTTCAGATGGTCCACAGTCCCAATCTCCACGTGTAATTTACCGACAGGGACAACCACTGATAATCTTTGTAGTAGTCATATGAATAGATTTATTTGAACCTAGTGCATATAGACTTGAATGGTACTTCCCGTTGTAGTAATTCTCTATCTATGGTGGTAGTCCCACTCTAAAATCAATCAGAATTAATGTGTTTTAAAGCTCTCCACTTAACTGCTGTGCTGTAAATAAGGAGGACCTGGATCGTATTCATTAGGGTACAACAGAATACAAAAAAGCTAAATGTCTTATTGGACAACTTCATGTAATGTTAGTCCCTCCCGGTTTTAGTCTCTTGTCTTCTGTTTCAGAGCCTGATGAACACGACCCATGGTTCAGTGTGTGTCAAATCGGAGGGCATGTTGTCCGGTCCTCTGGCAGTCTCTATGGGGGTACCACAGGGTTCAATTCTCGGGCCGACTCTTTTCTCTGTATACATCAATGATGTTGCTCTTGCTGCGGGCGATTCCCTGATCCACCTCTATGCAGACGACACCATTCTGTACACTTCCGGTGTAACGGGTGACGCTCTCCTCATCCTCGGATGAGGTGAGGAGAGAAGGATCCTCAGACCAAAACGCAGGCTTTGGGAAATAAGCCATCTTTATTAAACAACGATGATGGCAAACACGAAACGAAACAAAACACTTTCAAACTACAAAATAACAAAACGACGTTGACGAAACCTGAACATAAACTTACATAACTAAACATAAACTTACGTACAGGAAACAGACGACATCGAAACGAAAACGAAACAAACAAACGCTACAGTCCAGTGTGGTACGAACAAACATACTGACACAGGAGACAATCACCCACAAACAAACAGTGAGAATGCCCTACCTAAATATGACTCTTGATTAGAGGAAAACGCAAACCACCTGCCTCTAATCAAGAGCCATACCAGGCAAACCAAAACCAACATAGAAACAGAAAACATAGAATGCCCACCCAACCTCACGTCCTGACCAACTAACACACATAAACACTAACATAAATAGGTCAGGAACGTGACAGTACCCCCCCCACAAGGTGCGAACTCCGGACGCACCAGCACAAGGACTAGGGGAGGGTCTGGGTGGGCATCTAACCACGGTGGTGGCTCAGGCTCCGGGCGCGGTTCCCACCCCACCATAATCCATCCTAGCTTCCTCCCTCCAAAAATGTCCACCCTCTTTTCTCCCCCACAAAATCCTCTTAATAATATACCTAATAAGGACAACACCGGGACAGAGAGATAAATCAAGACAGAGGGATAGATAAGAATATAGAGGTAGATAAAGATAGAGAGGGAGATCAGGATAGAGGGGCAACTCCGGACTGAAAGGCAGCTCCGGACAGAGAGACAGCTCTGGACTGATGGGCAGTTCTGGGTATCTAGCCTTTTTAGGCTGAAGGGCAGCTCATGGCTGACTGACGACTCTCGACGCTCATGGCTGGCTGACGGCTCTCGACGCTCATGGCAGGCTGACGGCTCTCGACGCTCATGGCAGGCTGACGGCTCTCGACGCTCATGGCAGGCTGACGGCTCTCGACGCTCATGGCAGGCTGACGGCTCTCGACGCTCATGGCGCTCTGACGGCTCTGGCTGCTCATGGCTCTCTGACGGCTCTGGCTGCTCATGGCTCTCTGACGGCTCTGGCTGCTCATGGCTCGCTGGCGGCTCTGGCAGATCCTGTCTGGTTGGCGGCTCTGGCAGATCCTGTCTGGTTGGCGGCTCTGGCAGATCCTGTCTGGTTGGCGGCTCTGGCAGATCCTGTCTGGTTGGCGGCTCTGGCAGATCCTGTCTGGTTGGCGGCTCTGGCAGATCCTGTCTGGTTGGCGGCTCTGGCAGATCCTGTCTGGTTGGCGGCTCTGGCAGATCCTGTCTGGTTGGCGGCTCTGGCAGATCCTGTCTGGCTGACGGCTCTAGCGGCTCCTGTCTGGCTGACGGCTCTAGCGGCTCCTGTCTGGCGGATGGCTCTGTAGGCTCATGGCAGACGGGCGGCTTTGCAGGCTCATGGCAGACGGGCGGCTTTGCAGGCTCATGGCAGACGGATGGCTCAGACGGCGCTGGGGAGACGGATGGCTCAGATGGCGCTGGGGAGACGGATGGCTCTGGCCGGATACGGTGCACTGTAGACCTGGTGCGTGGTGCCGGAACTGGAGGCACCGTGCTAATGACAAGCACCTTCCTACTAGTGCGGGGAGCAGGGACAGGGCACACTGTACTCTCAAAGCCTACTCTATCCCTGATGCGAGGCACCGGCACTGGTGACACCGGGCTGAGGACAAGCACATCAGGATTAGTAGGGGGAGAAGATACAGTTTGTACAGGGCTCTGGAGACGCACTGGTAGCTTAGTGCGTGGGGCCGGAACTGGAGGCACCGGGCTAGATACACGCACTACAGGGAGAGTGCGTGGAGGAGGAACAGGGCTCAGGATACGCACTGGTAGCCTAGTGCGTAGTGTAGACACTGTAGGTACTAGGCTGGGGCGGGGAGGTGGTGCCGGAAATACCGGACCGTGGAGGCGTACTGGCTCTCTTGAGCATTGAGCTTGCCCAACCTTACCTGGTTGAATGCTCCCGGTTGCCCGACCAGTGCGGGGAGGTGGAATAACCCGCACCGGCCTATGTAGGCGAACCGGGGAAACCATGCGTAAGGCAGGTGCCATGTATGCCGGCCCGAGGAGACGCACTGGAGACCAGACGCGTTGAGCCGGCCTCATGACACCTGGCTCAATGCCCAATCTAGCCCTCCCAGACCGGGGAGGTGGAATAACCCGCACTGGGCTATGCACTCGTACAGGAGACACCGTGCGCTCTACTGCGTAACACGGCGCCTGCCCGTACTCCCGCTCTCCACGGTAAGCCTGGGAAGTGGGCGCAGGTCTCCTACCTGCCCTTGGCCCACTATCTCCTAGCCCCCCCCCAAGAAATTTTTGGGAATTACTTACGGGCTTTTTTGGCTTCCGTGCCAGACGCGTTCCCTCATAGCTCCGGTTCCTCTCCCCGGTAGCCTCTGCTCTCCTCAGTGCCTCCACCTGTTCCCACGGCTTTTCGGGCTTCCAGCCACGTCTCCTTGCTGCCTCCTCAAACCACCGCTCCTGGGCTTTAGCTGCCTCCCTCTCTTCCTGAGAACGGCGATTTTCTTCTGCCTTAGCCCAGGGACCTCTCCCGTCCAATATTTCCTCCCAAGTCCAGAAATCCTTGTTTCTCTCCTGTCCTTTACTCCGTTTAGTTTCCCTTTGCCGCTTGGTCTTAGCTTGGTGGGTGATTCTGTAACGGGTGACGCTCTCCTCATCCTCGGATGAGGTGAGGAGAGAAGGATCCTCAGACCAAAACGCAGGCTTTGGGAAATAAGCCATCTTTATTAAACAACGATGATGGCAAACACGAAACGAAACAAAACACTTTCAAACTACAAAATAACAAAACGACGTTGACGAAACCTGAACATAAACTTACATAACTAAACATAAACTTACGTACAGGAAACAGACGACATCGAAACGAAAACGAAACAAACAAACGCTACAGTCCAGTGTGGTACGAACAAACATACTGACACAGGAGACAATCACCCACAAACAAACAGTGAGAATGCCCTACCTAAATATGACTCTTGATTAGAGGAAAACGCAAACCACCTGCCTCTAATCAAGAGCCATACCAGGCAAACCAAAACCAACATAGAAACAGAAAACATAGAATGCCCACCCAACCTCACGTCCTGACCAACTAACACACATAAACACTAACATAAATAGGTCAGGAACGTGACATCCGGCCCTTCCTTGGACACTGTGCTATCTAACCTCCAAACGAGCTTCAATGCCATACAACACTCCTTCCATGGCCTCCAACTGCTCTTAAACGCTAGTAAAACCAAATGCATGCTTTTCAACCGTTCGCTGCCTGCACCCGCATGCCCGACTAGCATCACCACCCTGGACGGTTCCGACCTAGAATATGTGGACATCTATAAGTACCTAGGTGTCTGGCTAGACTGCAAACTCTCCTTCCAGACTCATATCAAACATCTCCAATCCAAAATCAAATATAGAGTCGGCTTTCTATTCCGCAACAAAGCCTCCTTCACTCACGCCGCCAAACTTACCCTAGTAAAACTGACTATCCTACCGATCCTCGACTTCGGCGATGTCATCTACAAAATAGCTTCCAATACTCTACTCAGCAAACTGGATGCAGTCTATCACAGTGCCATCCATTTTGTTACTAAAGCACCTATACGACCCACCACTGCGACCTGTATGCCCTAGTCGGCTGGCCCTCGCTACATGTTCGTCGTCAGACCCACTGGCTCCAGGTCATCTACAAGGCTATGCTAGGGAAAGTGCCGCCTTATCTCAGTTCACTGGTCACGATGGCTACACCCACCCGTAGCACACGCTCCAGCAGGTGTATCTCACTGATCATCCCTAAAGCCAAAACCTCATTTGGACGCCTTTCCTTCCAGTTCTCTGCTGCCTGCGACTGGAACGAATTGCAAAAATCTCTGAAGTTGGAGACTTTTATCTCCCTCAACAACTTTAAAAATCTGCTATCCGAGCAGCTAACCGATCGCTGCAGCTGTACATAGTCCATCTGTAAACTACCCACCCAATTTACCTACCTCACCCCCCATACTGCTTTTATTTATTTACTTTTCTGCTCTTTTGCACACCAGTATCTCTTCTTGCACATGATCATCTGATGATTTATCACTCCAGTGTTAATCTGCTAAATTGTAATTACTCGATTTATTGCCTACCTCATGCCTTTTGCACACATTGTATATAGATTCTCTTTTTTCTACCATGTTATTGACTTGTTTATTGTTTACTCCATGTGTAACTCTGTGTTGTTGTCTGTTCACACTGCTATGCTTTATCTTGGCCAGGTCGCAGTTGCAAATGAGAACTTGTTCTCAACTAGCCTACCTGGTTAAATAAAGGTGAAATAAATAAAATAAAATAAAATAAAAGTCATTGTACTGTGGCCGAGAAGAGTGCACTAGAAAACAAATTGGTCAATCCATAGTATGTTACAGTCTAAAGAGTCGCACTGTTTAATATTGTATATCCCATACTTTGTCTTCTAACATTGCATAATGTTTTTACAATGTACTGCTATTTTTTTATATAACAATATAATACCAATTGTTGTAACAATTAGCTAACTTCAATTATTTGTGCCTCTTATTAGCTACTCACGAAATTACAAATGTATCATCTTGAAAACATGCGGGAATAGACACTGGTTGTATTGGAATCAAAGGATTCTGTTCTGAAATGATTACAACATTGTGTGTGTAGGACTGTTGGTTCATCATGCATTGGCCTTACTAATGCTATCAGTATTGCTATCAGTATTTTCTCTCTCTCCCTTTATTTTCTGCAAATGAATGAATGATGTAATTACAGGACAAGCCGGAGTTACGAAGGAACACAAATCATCGTCCTTACCAGTCGGCAGAGAAACGAGAGGGATAATTCAAAGTGAGAAGTGGATCAACATTTAGAAAACCAAGGTTACACTGACTATGACATGGAAACATCATGCATTATACCCACACGGAGACAAGGAGTCTTTGATTCTTTGCTGGTGAATGGAGGAGAACTATTATTTTTCCACCACATGTGGGTCTCTCAACAACATACTGTAAAAATAACAAAACTTGTGTAGCCTATGACAACATGTTTAGGAATCTGGTGTTGCTATTATTTCCATTAATTGAATTTCCTTCCTCTCCTCATCTCTCCCCTCTCCTGCTCCTCCTTTTTCCCTCTCCTCTATTCTCTGCTGGATTCCCCCTTTCAGGCGTGGCCTAAACGTCACCCCCACCCCATCCCCAGGCGCCACCATCCTCCAGCATGTAACTCTAGCTAGCCTGTTTAAGCATTAGCATTTACATTTTATTGGAAGCATTGAGATTTAGAGCGAGGGATCTATCAGCTCTGAGCAGACAGAATGAGTTAACAATGCATTACCTGCCTTTTATGGCAGCTATAACTCTGCCCTGGTCAGTAGAAGATATTAATGGAGGGAGGAACGGAAGGATGGAGGAGGGAAGTGAAGGTTGGTCGCATTCCCGCCGAGAGGCTGGGGAGACTATGGGCCCTGGTGAAAAGTAATGCACGTAATAGGGAACAGGGTGCCATTTGGGATGCAGACTTAGATATGGAGATGCTGGGTCTCTCTGTTGCCTTCTTTACTGCACATTAAAACATGATAGTGAGTCAAATTATAGAATCACTTTGCAATCACCTTCATACGGATCAGTGATCTACGCGCCGCTGTGCTGTGAGACGCTAATGCCAGAGCTGGGTTAAAATAATATTTAAAATATTTCACACTTTTTGAACGCTTGCTCTAAGCTGCCTGCCAGATTAGCCAGGTGTGCCTTTTTGGACTATTCTGTTGGTCCATTAAGCCAGGAAAGATCAATCAAGCACAGTCTGCACAGATAATTACAGGTATTTAAAAAAAAGTCTAATAGTAATTGAACCCAGGTCTGATTCTGCTCTGTGAGAGGCTGAGGCAGAAGCCATCACTGCAGTCAAGGTATGGCCATAATATCTGTGTAACAATAACATAGAACAACAGCTGGAGGACAGCTGTGCAGAGCTGATCAGAACACCAGTGAGACCACCAGATATGGCATTGGTCTCAGAGATACTCAGACAAACAGCCCCTATTGAAATACAGTATCTTAACTTCTGAACATTTAACAGCAAAATAAAATATATTCTGTGTAAATTCAGTGGCAGCGTGTGTATGTGCATAATAGGTCTGTGTTATTGAACAGACCATGTAACACTGATCAAGCCCACCTCAGCCATCCTTCCCTTCCCCCGACTCTAGCAACCCCAGCTGCACAGTAGCCCCCTCGACAATCATTTGTGATGATGTGCACCAAGACAACCAACCTGTCACAGGCAATGTCCTCAAACTCATTTACACTGAAAGTTACTGATACTCTTACCGCACCGGCTGTTTGTGGAGGCTGGCGCGAGCGCACAAACCCATTATAGTACCTCCATTTGTTAGGTCTGCTCATACTCCATGACATCACTGCAACAATTATCACCTGAAATCCATGTATTGTAGTTTTACAGTACACAAATAACTCAAGACGCACAATACTGAGCTGAAATATTGATTTAGCTAGACAGCAAATTGTCTGTAGTCCCTCGCTTATTTGACCCAACTGGTTCCGTAAGCCTGATCATATTTTCCCAGATGCCTGTGTTTATACACCACACACAAACACACCATGGTCCTAAGGCTGCGTTCTGATCATCTACCCTTCTCCAGAAGTGTGCACTTGTTCACTCCAACTCATGCGGTTAATAACATTAGATTGGTGGAAGCATGGCTGTAGGGACTTCAGTCGATTCCTTTTAAAGGAATGAAGGTGGATGCAGTCTTTGGGAGTAGGGTAGATAATAGGAACATAGCCTCTCCCAGTTCAGCAGAGAGCAGACAACACCAGGCTGCATAAAATCCCCTGCTGTTCACCCCCTCTGCTGGGCTTAATGGTCCCACAAGCTGGACAATTTACTGGTGACCTTAGCATTCCATTTGTGGAAGAGCAATTTCCCCCCCCTGAAATTCCACTATCCAGATGTAGTTTTGCAGCAGACAGATACTGAGAGTGAAAGGGAGACCTAGGGGCAGAGATCTGATTGTTCCATGATTAGGTTCAGTTTTACTGACCACCATGTAATCGAAGCAGCAATAACTAGTCTAGGCTCTAGCTGTAGCCTTTACTATGCAAGACATCTGCTCTTTCCATGACAGACTGACCAGGTGAAAGCCATGATCCCTTTTGATGTCACTTGTTAAATCCACTTCAAATCGGTGTAGATGAAGAGAAGACAGGTTAAAGGATTTTTGAGCCTCAAGACATGGATTGTGTGTGCGTTCCATTGAGGGTGAATGGGCAATATTTAAGTGGCTTTCAACAGGGTACAGTAGGTGCCAGGCACATCAGTTTGTGTCAAAAACCACAACACTGCTGGGTTTTCCCTGCTCAACAGTTTCCCATGTGTATCAAGAATGGTCCATCATCCAAAGGATATCCAGCCAACTTGACAACTGTAAGAAGCATTGGAGTCAACATGACCAGCATCCCTGTGGAAAACAGTTTCAATACCTTGTAAAGTACATAACCCAAAGCTTTGCAGCTGTTCTGAGTGCAAAAAGGGGGATGCAACTCAATTAGGAAGGTTTCCTAATGTTAGTACATTGTCTAAAGTTGCCTCATACAGCCCAGGTGGAAGAGAATATTCAATTTAATTAATGTAAAGAGCGTAAAGTTGCATGAAAGGAATACATCCTCCAATCGGTCACCCACATGGTACTGTTTAATTAAAATTAGTTTGAAGAGTCAGACTACACATTCATCAACCACCTATTCACAGCATATCAATTATTGCGTTCTTAAAAATTACGATCCAGTAAGTGCTCTCTAATGTGAGCTATGAGATTTATTTATGGGCAAAACAGTAATGATTTGGTCCATTTCTGGTTAAACATTTCCCAACATGGCCATAGTAACATGCCAAGTGGCTCCATCTGCTGGTATAATATGATCAGTGCAGTTACTCAGCTAGTAGAAACATCACCAGGCCTTTAAAATGTTGAAAACAGTTTACAATTTAATACAAGACAAAACAAATTTGCAGAGCATTAAAAATTGTAAAATACAAATGCTGAACATTTATAAACATGATAAAAAAATGTTTGACTTCAAATGAAATCTTTGAAAGTAAAGGAGTGGTGTGACAAAATAAAAATGAACAGGCTTTTATTCAGGACACAAAAAAAATCTAATGACATGAAACATGTACAACCCTGTTACACGTGTCCAGAATAGGGATGTTTCTCAACGGAAGGATGTCATTTACAAAAAAACGGTTGTTTCTATGACTACAGTGGCTAGACAACTCAGAATTCACTAAAAAAGAAATCACTGCAAGAGCGGGAACAAATCGAGTGCGAGTAAATCTAGAGAACAGCCAATGAACAGGACTCTGTCCATCAACTCAACAATTTATAGGCTACACCAAATGAACTGGGATATTTGCCTCTTATGGGACTACATGACCTTACGGTTTGTCACTACATATGTGGATGTGATATGGGAAACAATGTCTAAGGGGTCAAATCTTTCTACAACTCCTTTAAATCAACTTAATGATAACAAGTGGAACAAATACACTTAACCATATAATGCAAAGTACTGACATGATCTTAAAATGTTAGACTAAAGCAACAAGCGTCCCATTAAATAACACTGTCTGCCTTGTTCCAAGCTCCCACACAGCGCACTGACAAGAGCACTTTGGCTGAGACATTTAGCCACAGGGTGGCGTACCTTGATCGAATCAATGCTGGTTTTGTTTCACATTACTGCAGAGCACGTGGATGTCCAACCTCTCATCATAAGAATGGTTACAGTTCAGCATTACTGTGATAATGGTGTGTATATACTCAACAATCAAGTGGTCATTCACATTTGCAAATAACAATGGCTTGAAACACCGGGCACAACTTTTGAAGTGACCCTTTTGTTCATCTGTAGCCTAACATAGCAGGCATAAAGGAATGGCCTGAAACTAGAGCCCCAACATACTGGTCTTGACCAGAGGAAGAAACTGTCAGGGGGAGGTTTTCTGCATTGTTCAACCAATCCAATAAATGTGGAGGTGGAGTTAAGATTGAGTGTCACCAGTCAGATCACAGGATATTTCCATGAAAACTGATAAATCCGATTGTTAGGTCACTCAGCAGACGCTAATTCATCTGTAATATTTTCTTACTTGTGCTTGATGTGAGGACACTGATTAACGGATAATCCAAAAAAAATCAAATTCCAAGTTGGGAATTAGCAGCTACTCTAAAATATTAATGATCTTAGCAATGGAATCAGAGCTACATAGTTAGTTGACAGGGTAAAGCTACAGAAAAGAAAACATTGGGACAAAAGAGCTAAAATATTAACATGACGATGATTAAAACAAAACGTACAATCCAGCCACACTACTAGCAAATTTGAAAGAAAAACCATGGAAGGAGTTTTACATAAAGGTGCCATATTTACCTTAGAACATCAAAGTTGAACTAAAACTACTGAAGAAAAAGTGTAGAAGAAACAGATGTTTTTCTACCAAGGTGACCTAGTAGGGGAATCGGATAATAAAAGTCTATTGTTTCTACTGCATAACTAACTACGGTTTAAGACTTGCAAGGCTGTCGGCTTCCCAGTGACAAACATGTCCGTTGCCCACATTCAACGTTTCCACAGATTGTCTGATCGAGGATCAGTTGCCCTGTTAAATCAATGAATATATGGACCAGATACTGGATCAGCAGTCAAGCACTGAATACAGGTCCCTGGACCATGCTTTGATAGACTGCACATTTTAACGTCTCAGTGAAGACGACTACCTTCAAGTCACCTTAATATGGCCGCCTGTACCTAGACAGGGTACCACAGAATCTACAGTCTTCCTGACAATTATATCCTGGGGGGGAAAAAAATACCTCACAAAACGTACGGAGAGAATAAAGCATGAAGGTGAAAAAAAAATACAAGCCCTTCCCAGTAGCGAGCGCACCCGTTTCACCACATCCAAAACCCCAGTCTTCCTGCATCCTTCTCAGTTTCTATGTAAAATGGCTAGGTTGAACTGTTTGTTATTCAGGGATATTAGCCTGTACATTGGGGCATGGAGGGAGGTATCATGAGAAAGTGGGCAGTGTTCTCCACCGTTGGTTTGTGTGGTTTTTGTTATGTCATTATCAATGGGGTGAGGGTTGTCAGTCGGTACCAAACCTCTCCCCAACCCTCTATTTTGCCCTAACCCTTCAATGTTCGCAGATCAATATGGTGGAATATTTACCACTACTGATTATACCTATGCAGACTATTCAAAGAAGTTAACATCAAAGGGTTAAGGCCAAGGGGGAGGAATAGGGTGTGATTTGGTGCTGGCTATAGGAGTCTCCAGGTTGTCCCTGCAGAGTCGGGGGTAAGAGGTCAATGACCGTTCCCGTGGCAAGACATCCCGCTCACATGCTTACAGCGCCCTTCTCTTTCTTGTCCCCATCTTCATGCCAGGTGAGGCGCTCCTCATAGAAGGCTATGACGATCTGCGGGCACTTGTGATTGGCCTCCTTGGCTAGCACCAGATCTGCCTCGTCAGAGTCCTTCCTGTAGAGTAAGGAAATAATAAATAAAACATCCTTATTTACAAACCTGCTGCCATGGTGATTTAAAGCCAAGATTTGGTAGTATACTGCTTAGTCGACAACTCAATTTGTCGCAAAACTAAATCAGGACAACCAGAAAGTTATTAGACCTAAACTATTATCTTCAAGACAGTAGAGCAACCACTACAGTTAAGCAGTTTGTCACCAGTTTGAAAATAAATTCTTACGGTGTTGTAATATAATAACAAAAGATTACAAGGTCAACAATGCTTAAGTACTCAACACTCACCACTTCATGAGGAACATGAGATCTCCACAAGAGTCTGTGGCTCCAATAATCTTCTCCGGTACCAGACCCCTCTCAAAGCCTCTAGCAATCAGGACATCATCCTGGAGAAAAGACGAGTAATACCTTTATGTTGTACATTACAAGTGAAACTTTGGCACGGGGGGGGGGTAAGCACAGAAACTGGATGAACAGTTTCATTTCACAAAGCTTTTGTCATTCCAGTGAAAGTTGATCAAGAGGGCGTTGCTTACGATTTCACTTTAAAATGAGCTCTTCAGTTGGTTAGAAATTTGCAAATGAGAAGTTCCCCAGGAAGATCAAGCTGCTGTTCTAGCCTACAATACCAACGCTGCAGCACCACTGAAGAAGTTGTTAAGTGTCAGCTCACCTATAAGTAGGCTGCAAATGCTGGAGGTAACAAATTGCAATGAAAGTCATCCCCTTTCAGTAAACAAGGATTGGTTTCGTAGACTTGCACCTGGCAGTCAATTCACCTAGATCTTGTCTAGTGTAAACAACCTAGCCTGGTATATAAACCAATTTTGGGGTAAACGGGTTTATCTACACCAATTAATGAGGTGGATTACGCACCTCTTTTTTCCGCTTGGGCTTGTTGCTGCTCCCCTCCTCATCATCATCATCATCATCATCATCAGAGTTCCTCCTCTTGCTGCTGCCTTCCTTGCTACGGCCTGATGATCCCGCACTGGACTTGGATCCTCCACTGCTGGGGGTTGCACCACTACTACTGCTAGGCTTCTTGTAGGTCTTCATGAACCCAGCAATGAGCTCGGGGCAGCCAAGATTTTTCTCTGGCTCCCATGTGTTGTGCTTTCTGCAATGAACCATGCATTGTAAAAGCAAGCTTGACATTTGACAGGATGTATACACACTAGTGTCCCAACAGTTTAAAATAATTCAGCGGGGAAAAAACTAAAGCATTGAAAAGAATGGCCCTATTTATTTTTAATAAAGATCTGAGAACTAACAATCACCAAAATAAAGACAAGCAGGGAAAATCGAAAAAGTATGCATTCAGGAGTATTTTTGTCATGGCATGGGGTCTCTTGAATGTCATATTGGTGTCACTCAGCATAAGCCATGGCAAAATGTGTAGAATTGCAGTAAATTAACTTTTAAAAAACTACATTGTCTCTGCAGCCATAAGGAGGGCCTCAAATGTTAGGTCGGCAGCTGCGCTAATGGACACGAAGCCCACTACCTAAGCCACATTATGGAAGGAAGGGGGGGAAAAAAACTGCATTGGTCATTTTACGAGTCTCCAAAGAATATTTACCCTCCATGTGTAGGAGTCAGAGAGTTGAACATTAGACACAGTAACTGACTAAACTCAACTGTGACGTAAGTGTCTGATTAACTCCACCAACGAGTTAAACAGACGAGGCTTTGAGGATTTTCAGCTCAGAATACCTTGATTTTCCCAAGGTATATATATATAAAAAAAAGTATTATAAAACGTTTATCTTGTACCAATGTTTGTCTTCTGTAGTTGTGTGCCTTTGTTTGCTGAAATCCAAAATGTTTCAATAAACGTTCATCAGATACAACCACTGACAGTTTGCTCATTGCTGTTGCTCTAGGATGGTAACGCTACGAAAATGTTGATGTGCCAATTGAATTTCAACAAGGAAAAGGTCAGTGTTTGTATTTGATTACATATTATTTAAAAAGTATGGATTTCAGCAAACAAAGGCACACAACTACAGAGGACAAACGTAGGTACATGGTAAGCATTTCATAATTAAAAATTGTTGGAAGTATTGACCTTGGGTGAATCGATGTAGTCTGGGCTGAATTCCAGAGCCTGGTCTCTGCTCAACTCTGTTGGTGGAGTTTATCAGAATTTTCCTTAACCGTGGAGTTTAGTCAGCAAAACACGCAGGTAACATTTTAGATTCGTTTTGAAACATACTGGAAGGCATGACAAATACAACAAAAATATGGATGGCTAAAGGTAGAAATGAGCTAGCTACTGCTACAAGAAGTATATTCAAATTGAAAACATGTCAAAGTAACATTGCATCACAATCACATGAGGAACATACTTACTCTGAATAGCCTTTCCACTTCAGGAAGAATTCAACTCGGCCCTTCACCGTCCTCCTGTCCAGCACCTTCTCAACAATAAATTCTTCCTCTTCTGAAGATGAGCCCGAGGCACCATCATCATTTTCACGAGTCTTCTTTCCCATGGCTAGCTAGGTTACAGTACCTCAGGTGAGTTAAGTGGCACGTCACAACTTTTGAGAACCTAGCAAACGTCGAAACAAGTTTAGAAATGTGTGCAATAAAGTTAACTTACACATTGGTCTGCGGTCCATAGTTAGCTAACTACGCACACTCTGAAGTCATCAAAATGATAAAGCCGATAAACTAGTTAACTTGTCTAGAGTCATCTAGGTTAAACCCTGGCTTAAATTGATTATTTCTCAACCATGTCCCGACCGCTGATTGTCAGTTTAAAAGGAATCACTTGAATTATAAAGTAGGCTAGGCTAACGTTTGCTCAGTCAGCCAATACCGCTAAATTAGCCGGCATGCGTATATTTGCCTCATTTGATACAACACAAAGCAACTTCCTCCAAATAGGGGTAAAATAACTAGTTAGTTAGCCAAATGCGGTTTTAATTCATTGCCGTTTGTTAGAAAACGATGCACAGGAGCACTCAAATCTAAATAGTCGTAAGCGTGTAGTTACACAAACGTTAGCTAACATGTTTGTCCCAACCAGCTAGCTAACTGTTCACTACCAACGTAACTAGATAATGTTAGCTAACTAAGCAATTTCGCAAACATTATCATCAAGACTTTCTGCTTTTTTAACTAGCTAAGAAATAGCTTCATGTTTTTACTCACTTTTGTAATTCGGATGAATTTATTGGAAACCCAAATTGCTTTCTTCCACCACACGGTTGGTTAGCTTCAGCAGTTGGCTGGATGCTTTTTCTGGGCTTTTTGTTCCCCCTCCCCACACGACTTGCTTGCGCGCCAAAAGCACAATAGCAGACCGTGCACGCCCACGAAACCGTCGGCGTCAAACCAAATAACTGTGATTTAATAAGTAAATGTTGTGGCTAGCGATGTCCACTAAAGAAATATGCAGACATTTCAGTATCATTTGGCAAGCTTTATCAAATTCTACATGATGTTTATTTATACAGACTTGTCAGAACATAAAATTCAATACAATTGAAGTGACGTAATTTTGACGTACACATTAAAACAATATAAACGTAAACTCACGCCCATCCCCGGCTGGTGTCGTTTTATTATTGGATATTGCTGATAACTGACTGTGAAGTACCCAATCAGAGTAGCAGCGGAAGAGGAAAACTATAATTCAGCGGGAACAGCTAACCAATTGCTGAATCCAAGAGACGTATCCGTCCCTATTTATTATACTATTTTCTGTCCAGGCACGGTCGTCTCTCTGTCGCAGAATTTCTGTCCTCGAATAAGGAACAAGGGATCGGAAACTACCAGCCACAATGTCGAAGGAGGTGAGTTTGTCTAATTAATATCTACCGGCAATTTTGTGATATATACGTTTAGTGTTTAATATAACGTGCACGTTGACCAATCTAGTCAAAATGGCTTTCCCTTCACGAGCGTCTATTGCAGCTATAATTGTGGGGATGCCGCCATCTTAGTTACAGGCCTCATGGCGTTGATTGTTCTTGCGTTTTGTTTAGCCATTTGAAATGGACGTTAAATGTGTCCTTTATAGTTTACACTACAGTTTTACTATAATATTAATCGATAGTTTGTTCACATTTCCCGATTTTAAAAATCGCTTTATTTGGTGTACACTTGCCGAATGTACAATATGGAGCCGCAGTCGACCCCCCACCATCCGTGGTCAAGGCCTTTATTTTACTACACCGTGCCGACGACATCAAATATGTTATTGTTTGATCTCCACAACTTGTTTCATGTAACTTCAGGAATATGTCAAAATGGTTGGCATAGTTTGCTACAATGTAGCGCTCGCTCTCATTTGTATCTGCTTCTTTCGTTCTAAATGCGTTCTCCCTTTATGTCCAGGCCCCACGTGAACCCGAGCAGCTCCGCAAGCTGTTCATCGGAGGTCTGAGCTTCGAAACCACGGATGAGAGTTTGCGAGCACACTTCGAACAATGGGGATCTCTTACAGATTGTGTGGTGAGTGTTTTATGTACACATTTGAAACCTTTATACCTAGTTGGCTGCAGTATTACGGAATGGGTTTCCATTGTCAGTCAGGGTTTGATTAGTTAACTAACTTTGAACGTCGGTGTAGGTTTATAATATTTTTGCATTACACTCAATATTACCAACAGGTAATGAGAGATCCAGCCAACAAGCGCTCCAGGGGGTTTGGATTTGTCACCTATGCTGGTGTGAATGAGGTTGACGCTGCCATGGAAGCACGTCCCCACAAGGTTGATGGTAGGCTCGTGGAGCCGAAGAGGGCGGTGTCCAGAGAGGACTCCAGCCGACCAGGTGCTCACGTCACAGTGAAAAAAATATTTGTTGGGGGTATCAAGGAAGACACAGAAGACTCCCACCTGCGAGACTACTTTGAGCAGTTTGGCAAGATTGAAGTAATTGACATTATGACTGACCGCAACAGTGGCAAGAAGAGGGGCTTCGCCTTTGTCACGTTTGATGACCATGATGCAGTGGACAGGATTGTTAGTAAGTAGTGGTCTGAATGTCTTTCTTTAGAATTAAAGTCACTGGCGTTTGTGTTCTGCTGTAATTTAAGGCAATTTTCTATCCCCAGTTCAGAAGTACCACACACTGAACGGTCACAATTGCGAAGTGAGGAAAGCGTTGTCCAGACAGGAGATGCAGACTACAGGAATGGGTATGAGGGGTGGTAAGTCCATGACTTCTTCATGGCAAGTGGTTTAATCTTTAATTATTCCTGAGGTTGGTCTGGTACTAATGGCTTATAATGTTCTTCCCAGGCCGTGGTGGTGGTGGTGGTGGCGGCGGCGGTGGCAACTATGGCAGAGGTGGGGGATACGGAGGTAATGACTTTGGCTGTGATGATGGATACTTCAGTGGCATGTGGTGGTCCTGAACCACTCAATCTCTGCTTGAACCTGTGTACTTAACCACTTGTGATTGTTTCAATATACTTTAGGTGATGCTGACTCGTCTGTTTCAGGAGGCAGAGGGGGTGGATATGGAGGTGGAGATGGTGGTTACAACAATGGTTATGGGGGAGGCGATGGTAAGATTTGCAGAGATGGTGGTTACAACAATGGTTATGGGGGAGGCGATGGTAAGATTTGCCTTCTCTGTTGGACAAATAGCCTGGAGTAATAGTAGTACGTAAACTACACAAGTCTTGACAGCAGGAAGCGCTATAACATGAGACATAGCAACAGACTGGTCCATCTACATTTTAGTCGTTTAGCAGATGCTCTTATCCACAGCGACTTACAGTAAAGTGCATATATTTCTCTTACACCCCCCCCCCCCCAGTGAAATCAAACCCACAGGGTTCCAGGTATAACTATAGTGTGTTCGCTTGTTGCTGGCAGTGTATTTAGACAGGAACCTTCCTTTCTATAGGTGGCTATGGAGGAGGGCCCGGGGGTTATGGTGGTGGTAACCGTGGCTATGGTGGAGGACAAGGAGGTTATGGCGGAGGACAGGGTGGTGGCTACGGTGGAGGAAATGGTTATAACGACTATAACAATGGCAACGGCGGAAACTTTGGCGGCGGTAAGTCCATGGCTTCACCACAAGAGGCAGCACCAGTTGCTGGTAAGTGGATGGCTTCATAGGCTGTGATCAAATTCTCACACTACATTCTGTTTGGTTAAAGTATTTATTGACTACCTATACTTCCCTTCTAAATGGCATGTAGTAAGCATAAAATGTTATCATATTAAACTTGGGATTTCACATATAAAACCTTAGAGGCGTAGGCAGGTAGCCTAGCGGTTAAGAGTGTTGGGCCAGAAACCGAAATGGCCTACTAAATAAGAAGTAGTATGAGAACTCGGTCATAGCTGACTTGATTAAAGTGATGCATGAAATACTCTATCCGAGCTGTACACAAATGATTGGGATTATCCTTGAGCCTGTGTAAAATGGCCAGACGAATCTTCATTAAGTAATGTGACTTATTTAAAATGTGTGCAGGTAACTTCGGCGGTGGTGGTGGCGGCAATGGTGGCGGAAATGGCTACAATGACTTTGGCAGCTACAACAACCAGGCTTCCAACTACGGCCCGATGAAGGGTAACAACTTTGGTGGTGGCAGCGGCGGTGGTGGCAGCAGTGGCGGCAGCGGTGGTGGCAGCGGCGGGGGTAGTGGCGGTGGCAGGAACAGTGGCCCATATGGTGGTAGGTGGCACACGTCAGGCTATCAACTGCTCAGCCAGTGCTAAGCAACCAGTTAACATGTGTTGGTTTGGCACTTCGTCACAGAATCTAGATTAGTATGATTGGAATGTTTAGTTTGTCAAAGCATTTGACTGTAAATTAACACCGTAATTTGTACTTTAATAAATTGCCGGAGGCTCTTTCTGAACCTTTGACCTTTTGTATGTTTCTTGCTTTTCAGGTGGTTATGGAGGTAGCTCAGGTGGGGGTGGCGGCGGTGGTGGATATGGCGGGGGCTCCGGTGGACGACGATTCTAAGTGTTCAGAAGGTATGTTTGTAAATGTGACTGTTTGAAACATAACGTGTGTAGATGAGACTTACGCATATTCTAGGATTTGTTAAATATGTAGTGTTCTGAAACTAGGGGATCCATTCTTTTACACTTTGATACATAGAGTCCTTGTAGTTGTGTTTTTAGCTCTTGATCCAAGTGTTAAGAATGCTGGCTCGATCTCATGTAGTAGGTTCTGGTCATTCCAACAGTCAGTGCCCAGTTTAACTTTATGTTGTTCCATATTGTTCAACAGGACTCAGTACTTAGGAGAGGAGAGCGAGACAAGTGACAGGGCAGCTGCAGGTTTACAACCTAGATCTGCTCAGCCAAACAGATGTGGCAGGTTACATCTGCTACAAGAAGAGATGTGTACAATAGAGAAATCATGGAGGGGCTTCATTCGTTTTTTCTGTGTTGTTAAACAGGATTATTTGATGTTTCTGGAAAGCAAGCATTCCAATGAGGTTTTATGTAGTTTTTCTTTGAGTCGTTTTTATTTTTGTGTAACTGCAACCAATCAAGTTGAAATAAACCACCTTTCAGTTTTTTTTAAACTGTCGTTCAGTCTTGTTAGTGTCTTTTAGGGGATTGAGGGGATGGGTGTTTTAATGCATTAGAACAAATACACGCCTGATGGATTAGGTCACTGACTTGGAAGAAAAGTACCACTTGTCAATGGAGACTTGCCTAGCCCCATGTTTTATTCCTTTCTTGCGTGGGTCGTCCTTAGTCTCTTCCAATGCACATACTACAGAATGTAGAAACTAACAAGTATCCAGCACATCAAAGGAAGGTTTGACAAAGTGATACCATAGTTTTGAAGTCATTGCTGAACACGGTCACAATGGATTGTTATGGTAGTATAATACTCAGTCAACAGTTCATGATCTCTGAGAACTGCACCGGGGATTTGAGTTGGCTGGCTAGATCACTCGCCTGTCATACGGCACACCTGCCAGCAAAGGCTAGCTTACATGATGCAGTCTTGAGGCTAGCCAGCCATGGAAGCCAGCTGAGCTGAGGGCGAGTCATAGTAAACAGCCCATCGCCTGACAGGAGCAGTGTGAAGCAGGGGAGAGTGAGTAGCAAGAAGGCATGAGACTAGCAGGCAGCCGCTACCAAATGGCTTAAATGCTGTCTGTAGGTAAGGAGACTTTTCCAACTACTGTTAGTTTAAATAACATGTTCTGTAGTTAGTACGCGCAAACTCTTGTAGTATATGTAGACATGAATAGTATAGCATTCATGACCATGTACAGTTTATTTGAATGTGCAGAGATGTTTTATTACAAATCACTGCCCCCTGTTCATCTGGTAATACAAGGGGCGTTGACCTTTGGCACAAATCGTAAAGATATGCTACATTACTTGTAATGCATGCTTATGTTTGCAGTCAAACTATGAAATGGTAACAGACTAATGCCTTTCAGTGTTACATTGTTTCAGTCTCCTTTTCTTCTGATACTTCCTAGGAAGTGACTGCTTTTGAAGGACTGCTACTGAAAGCATGATGAGTTGAACACAGTAACATTGCACAAGGTAAGACAGTGACACGTTGGAAATATTCATATTTTGTCTTGTATTGTGGGAGAATATCTGAAGCCTTGTCTCTAAGCCTGTCGTGATTTTTGTCTTCTGTTTTAGGGTGCCTGGAGAAATGCAATGGTCATATTTTGTTACTGCTGTGCAGGATTGTACTTTTTTTACCCGCATCAGTTTTGCCAATAAAATATTTTTACAAAAATATCTTCCATTTTGGTCATTTAATTTGCTTATTACTATGATTAAACAGCCGCATAGATGGTTAACAATTTTCGTCCTCTAATAGAATTCATGCAGGGACATAATAGAATTTTCCCAAATGTATGTCTTGATTGAATGAAAAGGCACTTTCAGGAAGTTTGCACACCACTTGACTTTTTCACCCTTGTGTTACAGCCTGAACTTTCATGGAATAAATTGCTACTTCGTCGCTGTCCTACCAATAGCCCATATCAGTGGATTTGTTTTTAGAAATGTATACAAATTTAAAGCTGTCGACCACTTATGGGGAGTAACTATTTTGCAGAGTAAATTTGCTTAGGTTGTTGCATGGACTCTGTGCAATAAGTGTTTAATATGATTTTTGAATGGCTACCTCCTCTCTGTACCCCACAAACAATTATCTGTGGTTGAGCAGTGCATTTCAAACATCAAGACCAGGGAGTTATTGAATGTCCCTTTGCACATGGTGACGTTATAAATTACACTACAAAGATACATGTGTCTTTCTAAACTCTGTTTCTGGAGATGGTGGCCAATGGTGACTTTAAAACCGTTTTAATGGCTGGTGGGAGAACACTGAGGCTGGATCAACATTGAGACTCCACAATGCTAACCTAAATGAGTGAAAAGGAAGCCTGTACAGAACAAATATTCAAACCATACATCCGGTTGGCAAGATATAACCTATGCCCTGAATACAAAGTGTTATGCTTGGGGCAAATTCAACACATCACTAAGTACGGTGGGTGTGGCTGCATCATGTTATGGGTGTTCTTGTCATCCGCAAGGACAATGGAGATGTATTTTTTTTGTTAAATGAAATTGAGTACAGGCAAAAGCCTAAAGGAAATCTGGTTCAGTCTGCTTTCCATCAGACCCTAAGAGGCAAATGCACCTTTCAGCAGGACAATAACCTCATTCAGCCAAATATACACGAGTTGCTGACCAAGACTACATTGAATGTGAGTGGCCTAGTTTGGACTTAAATCAGCTTTTGACTCGGGTGTGAATACTTGTGTAAAATTTGAAATCATTTTTCAATAAATAAGGGGTATAAATACTTTCTGAAGGCAATGTAGTTTTACAACATTGAATAAAATGTATCCAGAACAAGCATAGCCATATGACTTGTACAATCGAGTCAAAAGTTAAATCTGAGCACAGTATCTAAAATGACTTGTAGCTGGCATACACTTTCAACATTAAACATGGGACCAACATCTATGTTAATGAGCTAAAATAAAATGCACAAAAATATTTCTCATTTTGTGCACATTTGTTTATATCCCTGTTAGTGAGCATTACTCTTTGCCAAGATAATCCTTCCAACTCAGGTGTTGCATATCAAGAAGCTGATTAAACAGCATGATCATTACACAGGTGCACCTGACGGGGACAAAAGAAAGCCACTCAAGTGTGCAGTTTTGAACCACAACACAATGCCACTGATGTCTCAAGTTTTGAAGGAGAGTGCAATTGGCATGCTGAAGGCAGGAATGTCCACCATGCTAATTTCTCTACCATAAACTGCATCCAATGTTGTTTTGGAGAATTTGGAAGTACGCCCAACCTGCCTCAAGACAACGCGTGCACCATAGTGGGGTTATGGGCAGGCATAAGCTAAGGACAATGAACACAATTGCATTTTATAGATGGCAGTTTGAATGCACAGTGATACCGTGGTGAGATCCTAAGGCACACATTTTTTATTTTTAAGAAAAGGTATTTGTGACCTACAGATGCCTATCTATTCCCAGTCGTGAAATCCATAGATTAGGGCCTAACTGATTTACTTCAATAATTTATATGAACTGTAACTCTTTGAAATTGTTGCGTTTTATATTTTTGTTCAGTATACTTAATGGCTCTTACTGTACTGTAGATGTATCAACATTTCATAATGGTATATAAACAGTGAGGCAGTATACAATAGCTGTCCAATAGATTTCATCTTTACATTATTCTCCATCCAACATGTCAGTACGTGGCACCAGGTATACGTTCCCATCAGGGGTCTGCTGTAGAGAGTAGTCCTCTATAGAGTAGGGATGTCCATCCTCATCCCGGAGCTGAGAGAACACTTCCGCATACAAGTCTGTGAGGCGGTGTTTAACAATAGCTAGGTTGTGTTGGAACTCCATTCTCTCTCTGGCCAGGTGATCCCTCTGGGCCTGCAGCTGACCCAGCTCTCCCTCCAGGTAAACTATATTCTCCAGCTTCCTCTTCCTGCAGTTCTGAGCCGCCACCTTGTTCTTCCCCCGCCGGCGGATGTCTCTGATGAGGGCGAGCTGGGCGTCCGTGAGCGTGTACTTGGTCAGGAGCTCGTTGAAGTCGTCCACGGGTAGGTTGATGATCTTCTCCAGAGGGAAAGGGATCTTGAGGGCGTGAGCTCTGCGTTCGTCCCGGCTCAGAGGGACAGGAGGAGGGTTGCCTCTGGGTTTTACATAAAACGCCTGAGAAGAGCTCCCTATGCTGACAGAGCTGTTAAGGTGCAAGTCATTCAATGCACTCGGTAAACCCTGTTGATGTTTCATTGACATGGGAGGCAGGAAGTGAGGCTGTGGTTGCATTTGGGATGGTTGTGTTACAGGGTAGTAAGAGGGGTGCGGCCCTGAGTAGGGGTAGGACTGGGTAGGATGCTGCTCATAATCCAAGGAGTAAAGGAGGCTAGCTCTCCTACCTTGCTCACCCATACTCTCCATCCCTCTGTGACTATAGTTCAGACCAACCTCTGTGCTTGAACAAGCAGGTACACCGGTCATGACATCATCCGGTGAGGCCAGCGGTGGGCTAGACCCCAGCGATAGGCCCGAGTCAGACTCCAGATCATCCACAGTGCATGGTTGGTGTTTGCCCTGCCTGTGATCAGTCCCTAGCATGTGTCGACTCGAACCCTGAGAGAGGCCAGCATTGTCTTTTCCAACAGACCCCTCACCACCGACACTCATCAGACTCATATGTTCTAGAAAATTCCTCTGCGGTGGTGGCAGAGGGTTCAGAACTCTGGGATTCAGCTGGTCTCCAGAATGAGTTCCAGAATGTCTGTACAGTGCCTCAGTTAATTCACTGGTAGCCTGATGCTGGCAGGCTGGCATTACTTCAGAGTAGGTTCCCTCATATGCAACATCACGGTTTGTCTCGACACAACAGGGGAGAGGCTGTGTACGAGACTGAGCCATGCTATAACCTCCCAGAGATATAGGTGGCTCTGTGGGATGGTACTGAATAGTTTCATATGGGCCATCATGGGGGACCTCAAACTCCTAAAATGAAAAACAAAGTAAGAATCATTAGTTGATGCTTTGTCTTATCATTACAGTTTATCATTACTCTCTTTGTGTATAAAACAAAACAATTCAACACGTTTATCACTGAGGTTTAAATTGCTATGTGTATTTGTGAACATGCAAAATACCATTTCATAGGAGAATGAATAAATCATCTATGGTGAATGAGTGTGAGAAATGAAACTCCTAAAGCAGTGTGGGAGGGGCAGGCTTGAAAAGGAAGTGAGGGGTCAGGCTATCTTACCTATAAGTCACCTGCTGCACATAGCACACAGTCCCCCCCCCCCCCCCCCCACCTTGGTATGCACCCATAGCACACAGTTCACCCACACCTTGGTATATACCCATAGCACACAGTTTACCTCCACCTTGGTATACACCCATAGCTCACAGTTCACCTCCACCTTGGTATACACCCATAGCACACAGTTCACCCCCACCTTGGTATGCACCCATAGCTCACAGTTCACCTCCACCTTGGTATGGACTCACAGTTCACCCCCACCTTGGTATACACCCATAGCACACAGTTCACCCCCACCTTGGTATGCACCCATAGCTCACAGTTTACCTCCACCTTGGTATGCACTCACAGTTCATCTCCACCTTGGTATACACCCATAGCACACAGTTCACCCCCACCTTGGTATGCACCCATAGCTCACAGTTCACCTCCACCTTGGTATACACCCATAGTACACCGTTCACCCCCACCTTGGTATGCACCCATAGCTCACAGTTTACCTCCACCTTGGTATACACCCATAGCTCATGCTGCCCATGCAAGTCTCTCTTAGGTGTGTTATCAAGTTTCATGTGGAAACAGGTGGTCATTGTGCTGTGCAAGGGGCTGCTTGTGATGTACAGTGCTTGCCCCCACTCCCTGTCTCTTCATCCTGCCATAACTCAATTGGCCCATTGTCGAGTGTGTGTTACTTTTTAAGTGGGAATACACAGCATTTCCTTAGATTAAATGTGTATACATAAACTTGACACTACTGTGGTTGGTTTGCAAGATTGTGTCATTTTCTCTTTTCTGTCTGTTTGTGGTTGCCTAATTCACTGCCATGGGAGTGTTTTGCTAAGAGAGGCCAACAGTACGAAATTGCATCTCACACAGTAAGGATATCATTAAAAACAATAGCTATAGTTTTCCATATCGCTATGGCTACATGACCAGCTGATGTAGGCAGAAGAGAGAGGCTTTCACTCAAACTCAAATCACATTTCAGCTATATGGTTACATAATTATCAGGCTATTGAATACTCATCCTCCTACCTGAAGCTCTGTGATGGCCATCAGTTCCTGCCAGGCTAGGTCCATCTCTGGGTCGTGGGGTGCTCCACGTGACTGGGCTCCAGGGGCATGGGCGGGCATCGACACCCCCCCACACAGCCTGCCCGGATTCGCCAAGCCCTGGAGAAGGAATTGGTAAAAGCTGCAAATCTTAGATATCTTTGAGTTATGGCATTTTTATGCTTTATTTTACAACCCTATTTTGACGGTATTTATACTTACAATATGAAAAATGTCATGATAGATACTTTCTGGTACTTGCTTCTTCAAATAGTTGAACACAATTGGTCACAATCATATGTAGGTTTGTGTGTTTTAATGAATAAAACAACCCTTTTTCACAGGAAAGAAATCGATGCCCAGCAAATACACAACCACCACACAACGTTGTTTCAACGGCCTATTTCATTACATGATGTCACCCACCTCACTTTGTCTCCTCAGTGGGAGTATATAGTTGGCTGCTGCACACATTCAGGACAGGCTGTGGTTGCAGGGAACCCTCCTGGAACAGACAGACAGAAACAACGATTATTATCATCTTTTTTCCTTTTTATTTAGCCATCAGAATACACTGATGACATGCTGAGCTCCTCTCTATTGATTCAATACGTAGATGCTAACACACAAAGGAAAACACTAGAAGTCTCACCTCATCTAAGAAAAAAACACTACATGTTACAATCCTTGAAGAGATCCTGGTGTATTTATCAACTCTGTAAACTAAACACGCACCTCATTTCATACTGCAGAAAGATGCACATACCATAAAGGTAGACCCACTAGAGATGGCTACATGTACTAGATGAGTGTTTGGGTGATGTTCTGTGTTGAACTGTTTGGGACATGCGACGACCAGGCACACAGAGTTCCGTTGGGCTGGATCCCTCCTATCAGCTGAGCTGTGGTGCTACTATGTCAGTCACTGATAAGACAATCTGCTGGGAGACAGCACAGTGCTCCCTCTGCAGCAGTAAGCTAGGGCCTATGCAGTCGGGCCTATGCTTCTTAGTGTAAATTGAAAGTCAGGGAGGGCTTGATAACCTTTATAAATGGTTTAATCTTTAAAATGCTTTATAGGACTTAATAACGTATTTTATCCCTCTTTAGATGCTCTGGATCAGTAATGATGATAGTGGACAGACATCGGGGACATTCCCATTAATAAGTGTTCATTTGAGAGTAGCAGACAGCACATTGTCCTGGTTTTTATACTCATTGTACCACACATTAATTTCATATTTCGTTTTATGTATTGTAGTTGGCACTATAGATACTGACTACGATACTTTGGATGATGAGAGATCATAGTCTAACTTTTGAACAATCGACAGGCAAAAACTAAGTTATGCATCATCCAGCATTTACTGGCATTCCCCACTGGCTTTGTTTGGAACTCAACATCATTCAAGCAACTTATTTATACTCAGGAACAGAGCAGGAATCCTCTGCAACAGCACAATGATGACCATTCCATCTTCCATTACCACAATTGTTTATTTACTTTAGTTTCTTTTTTTTAAATTCTCATCTCCCCGGCAACACAAAATATTTTCAAGCAATCTGTATATGCCAAGTTTTCCAGATTTTAAAGATCTTAGTGATAAAGTATATAATTTACAACAGGATACATTGCTGCTTCAGAGGAGAAAACTTGATTCATCACTTTGGCTCACACATTCGCATGTCACTCTCACACAACTAGGAGGTGATGGCTCTCACCTGAACACTATTGCAAAAATGTGACATTATCCCAGTAAATACCCAGTCACCTAATTCATCAAATCACTACATGGTCATCCATCTTTGTATTTGTACTCTGTGATCTGTAGCTACAGGTTCCCATGCATAGCATAAACAACATAGATGGGCTTGTAACTCATATCCTGCCATAACCACTGTTATGTTTGTGGTGAAGGCTGTTTCCTCTAGTACTGAGGGGACAGATAAAGTCGCCTGGCCTGGCTATCAACCAGGTCTTACAGATCTTACATCAGGTGTTGCATTAACGCAAAAAGCAGCTCAGAGTGAGAAGGTGGTGGGCTATACATCACAATCCTACTACTCAGCATACATTTTTTACTCACATTATTAGGCGCAAGGGCAGCAATGCTAACCCAGATAGAGTACTGTGGACAAGAGAAAAGGATGCAATGTGTAGTTCTGAAGAGTAATCTCTTAGAAATGGTCAGTAGGTAACCATGACACTAATTCCTGAAGAGGACAAATAAGGCTTGAATAGTAACAGTGAATAGGTAATTTACTAACTGGAGATAACTTTTTTAGCCATTAATTTATCTGGCCTAACTACTTTTTACTCAATATATAGGCTACTAAGATGACAGTTTGATTATAAATATATGCTTGTTCTTCATCTTGGGCATTTGCATAATGTTTTTAATATATGCTTGTGACTATTTTTTAATTTAGTGGCAATTGATTGTCAGTTGTATGTTGTCAATGAGATTATGTTTGTTGAATAACCAGCTATCAATTGCTTCTAATATTTTTGAGAACCCGTTTTGCACAGTGACAAGGTAATAATGAATGTATGAAAAAGGAAAAACAGGGTATGTGTAAAACATGAAAGAAGTAGCATTATCTGGCAATGAAAAAAAACTGGAGAAAGAACATACCTGAGCAACATGTCTCTGAGTCTTCAACACGTGTTCGGGAGACAAAACTCTTCAGAATGACACAGTAGAAACATAATAATCCTGGTAGAGAAGATTAAAATGACTTAATATTCACTTTTGTGAGGACGAAGGTGAACGTGTCCACTTTTAACCGACCATTATAGGGAGTGCATGTGCTTTCACGCTTTCTATCTCTCTCTCTCTCTCTCTCTCTCTTTCTGTGTTTCTCTCTGCCAATCTCTAGCTCTCTGCTCTGCTACATAGACAGTCCCCAGCAGAAAAGGGGTGTCTCTGCCTTCGATGTAAGCAACTTTCCTGTAAAGCAACCACACCACAGTTTTTAGCATGCTTCTATCATTAATAAAACACTTGCACTCTGACAACAACAAAAAATCCCTTTTTCCCCACAAGAGAAAACCACAGACAAAGGACACGACATACTCCTAAACAACCCCTTGTTACCTTTTAAAACAAAGGCAAATTAGTCTTAGCTAGGATGAATAGTTGTTTAATCTACATGTTGTCTACATTCTTTGACTAATTAACCATTATTACTCATAGACATGACACAACATGATGCACAAATCCTTATACAAATCTAGCTGATCGCGAGTCAGCAAGTCCGCTTCGTATGAAAGGCCTATAAGAAAGCTTCCCTCAGAAGTCCTCTGAAAGGAGAGGTTTGTGGAGTGTGATCTGGAGCACCTGGAGTTAAACCACCCTGGTATTGATTGCTGTTAGCGAGGGCCCTGTGCAAGTGGGGGACGGGGGTGACTTGCAGACAGGCTGGATTGAGACTTAGTTTAGTAGGGATGGAATGTACACCTCCACCAGGTAAGAAAGGCTACATTGTTCTTATATCTGGCAGAGCAACCACTGCGGGAGAGAGAGGAGCAGGGGGAGAATGGAGAGGAGCGTGACTTACAAAACTCTCCCCACCACTGCCCCAATCTAACACATTCTGTATGCATAAAGACAAGCCTAACCTGTCTAATGAATAACACTAGCACGGTGGACATTTTACTAGACTTATCTATACATATCCAGGAATTGGTAATTGGCAATAAACCAATTGAACCATTCTCAATTATTTGATGACCTTGGTGGAGTACTTTTACTTCTGTGCAGTAATGTACATATAGCGGTCGTCCAAGTGCTGGTGTGGTATTCTCATGTTCCAAATCTGTATGCATAGTAACGACATGCAACATTGTTTTTCCAAAAAACAACATGAAAGGGGAATTCTACAAAATCGATTTATAAAGGTGGGGTTCATATTTCCTAAACGTTGAATAAAGAAACAAGAAACCAGTCATATTTGTAAATCACAAGGAACATACACTGAGTGTACAAAATATTAGAAACACCTGCTCTTTCCATGACATAGACTGCAGGTGAATCCAGGTAAAAGCTATGATTCCTTATTGATGTCACTTCTTAAATCGACTTCAATTAGTGTGTAGATGAAGGGGAGGAGACAAGTTAAAGAAGGATGTTTAATAAGGCTTGAGACAATTGAGACATGGATTGTGTATGTGTGCCATTTAGAGGGTGAATGGGCAAGACAGAAGATTGAAGTGCCTTTGAACGAGGGTATAGTAGTAGGTGCCAGGCCCACCGGTTTGAATATGTTAAGAACTGCAACCCTGCTGGGTTTTTCACACTCAACAGTTTTCCATGTGTATCAAGAATGGTCCACCACCCAAAGGACATCCAGCAACATTGACACAACTGTGGGAAGCATTGGAGTCAACATGGGCCTTGTGGAATGCTTTCGACGCCTTGTAGAGTCCATGCCCCAACGAAGTGAGGCTGTTCTGAGGGCAACTCAAAATTATGAAGGTGTTCCTAATGTTTTATACACTCAGTGTACTTCTATTAGTACACATAAAAGAACATGGCAGAAGTTTTAAAAAGTCATATTATAAAGTCAGATCCTAGCTCCAAGCCACAGATTATGATGATGTTTTTGTGTCAAAATGTAACAAGTAGGTGGCTGACAGAGTCAAGAGAGGTGGGTGTCTACCAGGAATCAGACAGAGCAGGGACTTCCCAACTTCTCAGCTTCCTAGCACACAGCCCCCTACTCACCCACCTCCTAAGGATGCCAAAGACTAGGCTGTTATTACCCAGACCACAATGGTTTTCACCCTAATTGCAGTTCCTAGCTCAACGCCCTCTCTTTGTGGTAGTGTTTGTTTGCAGCAATTGGTCTTTGACATCTTGGGTAAGTACTTTTCAATTTGTTCTGCTTTAAAGTGTCTCTTGATTTTGATAAGATGTCTTGTCCATTCCCATGATTTGTATAACATCTCTGAGTATAATCCCCCAAACTCACTATTTATTTATTCCTTTGTCCCTGTCCCCTTGTCCCCCCGAGACACGGCCTCTTCACCCCGCTATCATCCAGAAGTCGAGGTCAGTACAGGTGCATCAAAGCTGGGACAGAGACTGAAAAACTGATTATATCTCAAGGCCATCAGACTGTTAAATAGTCACCACTAGACAGCTTCCACCCAGTAGCCTGCTCTGAACTTAGCCACTGTCACTAGTCGGCTACCGCCCGGTTACACGACCATGCACCTTAGAGGCTGCTGCCATATGTACATAGTC